>NW_007219744.1:0-2087 GCF_000164805.1 Carlito syrichta | reverse complement strand
GAGACTTCAACTCGAAAAAAAAAGAAAGAAAGAAAATAAGAAGCAGAGGGCCAGATGCAGTGGCTCGTGCCTATAATTCCAGCACTTTAGGAGGCCAAGGTGAGAGGATTGCCTGAGCTCACGAGTTCAAGACCAGCCCGGGAAATTTGGCAAGACTTCATCTCTACAATAAATCAAAAAATTAGCCGGGCATGGTGATGTATGCCTGTAGTTCCAGCTACTTGGAAGATTGAAGTGGAAGGATCGTCTGAGCCCAGCAGGTTGAGGCCCTGGGGCCAGGAGCGTGCCACTGCTCTCCAGCCTGGGCAACAAAGTGAGACTCCAGCTCAAAAAAAGGAAAGAAAAGAAGAAGCAGGACCACCTCCCTGGAATGACACATCTGTGGTTACTAATTGTGGAGGATGTGGCATTCAAATTGTGGACTGGCTGATAAATAAGATGATGCCATGCGTAAGGATAATATAATATTTGCAAAAAGGTTTATTTACACGCAGAAGGCAAAATCCACCAGACTTTATGCAGTAATTGACAAGCTGATTCTAAAATGGATATGGAATTGCAAAGGACCTAGAATCGTCCAAACGAGTTAGAAATAAAGGAATAGAATCATCAGGTTTGCATGTTCTGATTTCAGAACTCATTAAATTTTTATTAATGTTTTCAATCTGTAGTGGTCAGAGTACTGTGGCATAGGAGTAATAGCAAACAAGTAGATCAGTGGAATAGAAGAGTCTTGAAACTGACTCACATATCCATGCTGGAAACCGATTTCAACTTTAGTGTTGAGGGGTTTCAACAGATGAAGAAAGGTCTTTCCACCAAACAATACTGAAACAACTGCCTATCAATGAGGTGAAAAGAACTCATCCCTCACCTTACCCCATATTCAAAAATTAATTAAAGCCTTTAGGAGAAAATGTAAGAGAACATCTTCATAGGTGTGAGGTTGATAAACATTTCCTGGATATAACACAAACGATACTAACTGTAAAAGAAAAAAATGACTTTTATCAAAATTTAAAACTTGTGTTATTGGGGAAGCCATGAAGAAAATAAAAAAGCAAGCCAGAGATCAGAGAAAACATATTCACAACACCTATATCTGTCAAAGGACCTGTGTCTAGAAAATATATTTTAAAAACTATACAATTTAATAATAAAAAGTCAAACAACCTAACAAAAATATGCAAACTATTTAAAGATGTACCTCAGAAAGAAAAGTATTCAAGTAGCTCATAACAACATGAAAAGGTGTATCATATCATTAGTCAATAGGAAAATGCAAATTAAAACCATGATGAGAAGCTACTCAGACCCGTAAAACAAAAGAAACTTAGAATACCAAATGCTGATGAGGATGTGGAAAAGTTGAAGTCTCCAATGTTGTTGAAATTCTCATATATTTCATTTTCAAAAAAATTTCTATTCTTAAAATACAGTCAAACATGAACAATTTCACTCTTAATAATTTACTAAAAAGAAATAAAAATGTATGTTCACAAAAAGACTTGCATAAGAATGTTTACAGACCTTTATTTATAATGGTTCCAAGCTGGCAACAACCCAATAGTCAGTTAATGAGAGAAAGGATAACCCTACTGTGGTATATCCATTCAATGGAATACTACTCATCAATAATAAGGAACACACTTTGGCACATGCAACTGCCTTGATGGAGCTCATGGACCTTATGTTGATCTAAAGAGAACAGGCACAAAGGAGCTCTTCTGCATGATTCCATTACTGTGAAGTCCAAGATCAGAAAAACGAATCCAGAATGAAAGAATTAAGAGCAGCGGTGTCTTCTTAGGAAGACATTGACTGGAAAGGGCATGGAGGCATTTCTGGGAGATGGGAAATTCTCCTTTCCATGATCGGGGTGTGGTTCAGATGGGTACTAAGTCATGTCTGCATAGAAATCCAGGAATCTCCTCTTCCCCGAGCCCCAACTCTTGCACATAGGATGTGAGTCAGGTCTCCACATTAAAGCAGTGTAATCAATTATTGTTAAGTCTCTGTCATATGCCTACATATTGATAAAACAAAAACAAAAAGACCTTTTGGCTTATAGAAGCCCGGGTGATTCT
>NW_007219743.1:0-11915 GCF_000164805.1 Carlito syrichta | reverse complement strand
TATCAAAATTTAAAACTTGTGTTATTGGGGAAGCCATGAAGAAAATAAAAAAGCAAGCCAGAGATCAGAGAAAACATATTCACAACACCTATATCTGTCAAAGGACCTGTGTCTAGAAAATATATTTTAAAAACTATACAATTTAATAATAAAAAGTCAAACAACCTAACAAAAATATGCAAACTATTTAAAGATGTACCTCAGAAAGAAAAGTATTCAAGTAGCTCATAACAACATGAAAAGGTGTATCATATCATTAGTCAATAGGAAAATGCAAATTAAAACCATGATGAGAAGCTACTCAGACCCGTAAAACAAAAGAAACTTAGAATACCAAATGCTGATGAGGATGTGGAAAAGTTGAAGTCTCCAATGTTGTTGAAATTCTCATATATTTCATTTTCAAAAAAATTTCTATTCTTAAAATACAGTCAAACATGAACAATTTCACTCTTAATAATTTACTAAAAAGAAATAAAAATGTATGTTCACAAAAAGACTTGCATAAGAATGTTTACAGACCTTTATTTATAATGGTTCCAAGCTGGCAACAACCCAATAGTCAGTTAATGAGAGAAAGGATAACCCTACTGTGGTATATCCATTCAATGGAATACTACTCATCAATAATAAGGAACACACTTTGGCACATGCAACTGCCTTGATGGAGCTCATGGACCTTATGTTGATCTAAAGAGAACAGGCACAAAGGAGCTCTTCTGCATGATTCCATTACTGTGAAGTCCAAGATCAGAAAAACGAATCCAGAATGAAAGAATTAAGAGCAGCGGTGTCTTCTTAGGAAGACATTGACTGGAAAGGGCATGGAGGCATTTCTGGGAGATGGGAAATTCTCCTTTCCATGATCGGGGTGTGGTTCAGATGGGTACTAAGTCATGTCTGCATAGAAATCCAGGAATCTCCTCTTCCCCGAGCCCCAACTCTTGCACATAGGATGTGAGTCAGGTCTCCACATTAAAGCAGTGTAATCAATTATTGTTAAGTCTCTGTCATATGCCTACATATTGATAAAACAAAAACAAAAAGACCTTTTGGCTTATAGAAGCCCGGGTGATTCTCACCACAACCTCACTAAGGATGCCTCAGGGCCATGTGACATGGGTGGAACACCACCTTGGAGGGCTATTGTGCATTACATGATGGGCATATGGAGAGGACTTGGGACATGCCAGACACAGTAGTACTCATATTGTCATCATTATTCTTGTTCTTACATGGCAAAGCCAAGACTGTAGCTCATTCTGCAAACCTGGAATGCAGCAGAGAGGAGAAAGAGGTCTTACCAACAAAGTAGCATTTGGCATGAAGAGCCTGGATGCAGAGGGGAAGATGGTGTACAGGAGACTGACGGATGGCTGTGTCCCCTCTGAGCCAGAACCTCTGTCACAGTCCCCTAGCTCTGCATTGCCCTGAGTACTCAGTGGACCCCATCTGGCTGATGTAACAGGTGCCAGAGAGGAGCCAACCCTCATGGGAGACAGAACCAGTGCCTGGTTGCCAGCAGCCACCTGCGATCATCTGGACCCTCTACCTGCTTCAGCTTCACTGTTGCTCCCCATTGGAGAGAAGCCACTGGTCCATGCAAGATGACCTTGAAAGTGCAGTCAGCGACTAACAGGGCAGCCTCTGGTGAGTCCACACAAAACGGCCTTGAGAGTGAACCCAGGGGCCAATGGGGCAGTCCCAAGTATGTTCACACAAGATGACTTTGAAAGTGAATCCAGGGCCAGTGGGTAGCCCCGGGTGAGTCCATGCAAGATGACCTTGAGAATGCAGCCAGAGCCAGTGGGGCAGCCCCAGATGCATTCATGCAAGATGACCTTGAGAGTGCAGCCAGGGGTCAGTGGGGCAATCCCAAGTGTTCCTGCCCACAGTATACTCCCATCAAATCACATGGCCTGAAAGACACATCAAAGTGCTTAGATGTTGTGATGACATAGGCTGATATTGAGAAGAAAATATGTAAACGGAAGTCCTTACTACTTAAATGGTCACAAATAGAAGAGTGAAAACCAGGGGGAAAATGACCACAAACACACACACACGATAACAGTTCACTACAGCCTTGACCTCTGGGCTCAGGCAATCCTTCTGCCTTAGTCTCCCAAGTAGCTGGGACTACAGGCATGCACCACCATACCCAGCTAATTTTTATCATTTTTTGCAGAGATAGAGTCTCACTATGTTTCCTAGGCCAGTCTCGAGCTCCTGGCCTCAAGACATTCTCCTGCCTTGGCCTTCCAAAGTACAGGGATTTTTAGCAGTGCACCACTGTACCTGGCCAATAAAGACAGGTTAATTGAAAGGAGACTGACTCTACTATGCCATTTTAACTTTCTTTGGATAGACTTCCTTGAATATATTTAAACTAAACTGCTTAGTCTTGCCAGGCCACGTCTCCTCTGTGGAAGTATAAGGCGACTGTACCCATTGAGGGCTCCGGGAACACACCCATGGCGTGTGCAGTTGTGAGCAGTTTGTGCCCAGGTCAGGGTGACCTCCAGGTAGTCTCCCTCCATGTCCCTAGCAGCTCCAGCAGCATCCCCCACTCCATTCTCAGAATTCCAAGCTCCTAAGTGGGTGTGGGCCCTGGGAATATCATGGCAAACCAGAAGTGGCGCAAAGCTAGAAAGCAGAGACAGCAGATGCGAATGTGAACCTCAAAGAAGGAAGCCCCAGCATTGATTTGCTCCAGTGAAAAGACATCATTTGTCTTTCTGGCAAAACCAAAGAGAGTCTAGAGTATTATGGGATGAAACACACTAGAGGGAAAAACAGCATGGCTCTGAAATTGAACAGGACGCAAATGGACTCTTCAGAGAGAGAGAGAAGAGATCTGAGCTCTTACCACATCTAAACAAAGGAATCTCGACTAATAAAAGAAAAAATATGAAAATATACAAGAAGTGAAAATAACTCACCACAACAATGCTGTTCACATTATTTAATAGGGCAAGAAACTATTTAATTTAAAAATTCATGCACCATGTAATCCCACATAATCAGACCAATTTGTTCCACCGGCAAGCTCAAGATCTGATCTATATTCAATTTTGGTCCAACTTGCAATAGTCACTAAATTGAAGCTGCACCGCATTGTCAAAGTAAGATAAATACCACTAGCAAAAATTATATAAGCTTTTTGAAGTTCAATGTAAAAAAAAAAAAAAAACCAACTAGATGGCTACTTTCTTTCATTTTATAATATTACAGTTAAATTGCCTAAACACACCACCTTTGTTATGTAGAGAAATCAAGAGCAGGACGGATGCTTAAGAATTAAGTTATTTTATTTTCAAAGAGATCAAAGTAATTTCTGAGCTACCAAATGAAATAAAGGCATTCATGTTAAATCCATGGAATAGCTGAGTGGTTAGCAAGAAAGGAATAATGTTGGGTGCAAACGTGTGTGTGTGTGTGTGTGTGCGCGCGCGCGCATGCGCGCATGTGTGTGGAACATTTGATAATATAAAAGTACATGACAGCCAGGCTCGATGGCTCAGCCTGTAACCCCGCGCCTTTGGGAGGTTGAGGTGAGTAGATTGCCTGAGCCTGCGGGTTCGAGACCCGCCTGGGCAACTTGGTGAGACCACATCTATACAATAAATCAAAATGAGCTGGGCGTGGTAGCACGAGCCTGTAGTTCCAACTACTTGGAAGGCTAAGGCAGAAGGATTGCCGGAGCCCAGCAGGTCGAGGCTGCGGTGGCCGGGAGTGGCCACTGCACTCCAGTCTGGGTGACAGAGTGAGACTCCAACTCAAAAAAATAAAAAATAAAAGTACATGAAATCTCTGTCTGCACCATGCCTTATTAATTGAAAAATAAATTGATATCTTCATCTTATTTAAAAGTCTTAGATGAACACTTATACTTCTTATTTCCAGATTCAGTGTCATGTGTGTCTTTTCCCAGTGTGTGCATTTGAAACTGTATAAACAAGGACAAAATGTGAGTTTAACTGAGAGAGCTACAATCACAGCCCAGTCAAGGTCAAGTTCTCCTTGAGTCACGGGTCTTGAATTTGAGGAACAACCACTCACCAGAAAATTTTTTCCCAGTTTCTAGTCAGCATTGCCAATCACAGACTCCAACAGCAAATGAACAGAGAAAAAAGCAAAAGGTGGGTATTAACTGAAAAATAACTCTTTTAATATTCCTAACCTTACTCAAAGACATACAATCAACAACTATATAACAGTTTATCCCAAATTCCATACCTCGTGCGTCTTTTCCACTTTGTGCACTTGTAGCTACATAAACAGGCACCAAATGTGAGTTTGAGAAGACTATGATCACAGCCCAGGGAAGGCCAAGTTTTCCTTGAGACACTGATCTGGAACTTGAGGAAAAACTACTGACCAGAAAAATCTCAACTGATCTCCGGTTGGCATTGCCAACTCCAGACTCCAACAGCACACAGACAGAGTGCAAATCCACATGGAAGTATGGTAGTCAAGAACTGTAGATGGAGAATGTCCCTGGGTCAGATCCTAAGATTTCCCCATGTTCCTTCTACAAGGAGGAAAACCATGTGTCCCAGTACTATCTCAACAAAAATGCCTGAACTCCTGGCATAGAGTGAACCCCGCTGAAGCTCTGGCCACCCACTCCCCAGACCTTGACTCGGCTGGGCAGATGGCATTGATGGCTCTGTTTGTTTATCCCATCAAAGTTGTGGACGCATATTTGAAAATGCCCAACCTTCGGGCAAAGAGCAAGCAGCCCACACAGCTAAATCACGGGAGCTACACGTCTGCAAACAACCAGAGCGGTTGTGTAAATGTCATTTTCTTGACATAAATAACAGAAACATATGGTCCGAGACAGGAAGTGGGGGCTATCTGGATAGATTGATACCCTGCTTGACAAGTGACGATATTTATGACTTGATTCTGCCTGACAGGGCGAGAAGAGGGGAGGCCGGCGGATGGCTTTCCCATGAGCTAAAACACAGTCCGCCGACCACTGGAAATCAGCGCGCCTGGTGCGAAGCGTGGTCAGTGATGAGGGAAAAATAACGCATTTTCCTCAGGTGAGAAACAACGCCTAAGTTCTGATTGGAACGTGCCACTCTGTGTGCTCCACGGTGACAGTGAAGTACCACGAATTCTCCCCTCGAGCAGGCTGCCAATTGTAAACAAATCTCAAGTCCACTTGATCCAGAAGAGCTATGGACTTTTTGTTTTTTTGAGCCAGAGCCTCACTGTCGCCCAGGTTCAAATGCAGTGGCATGCTCAAGGCCACCACAACCTTGACTTGCTGGGCTCAGGCCATCCTTTCACCTCAGCCTTCCAAGTAGCTAGAACTACAGGCACGTGCCACCATGTCTAGATAATTTTTTGAGTTATCATAGAGACAAGGTCTCACCAAGTTGCCCAGGCTGGTCTCGAACCCCCAGACTCAGTAATTCTCTTGCCTCAGACTCCCAAGTGCTGGGATGATAGGCTAAGCCACTGAACCCCCCCTGAACTTTTTAACAAGTCTTGCCATCCCCACCTTCTGCTGTTACATGAGCGTGTGCTCAGATCACGTTCAAGTCAGAGAGCATCAGTGGACAGATGACACAGCTAGCTATAGTCAGTCATGCCTCAGCTGGAACTGCCATGAGACGCATGGCTGGGACCCTCGCGTATCTCGTGCTTGGTTGTGAGATCTCTCGTTGGCTCGTATTGGCCCGTATTGCACAAACGCTGCTGTCCTCTAAGCAACAAGTGTCATCTGCAACTTGCACTCTTGTTTGATGCCCACATTGAAGGGCAGCGATGTTTTCATAGAGCTCAAGCCTGCAAATGTGCCATGAATACTCTACACAGAGGAGGTCGTCAGGGGATTCGGACTCAGTAATGCACAGCTTCCCTCTGGATGCGGGCACTTTTCACATACAGAAATAACCATCACAGGGCAAAAGACACCAATATGCATCTTCATTGTTTTTTTTCTCTCTATGACATCATTTTCCTCGGCCTAGAAGCATATGGCTCTTGTCATTCTAAGATTTTTTTAAAACAAAATTGAAAAAGTAACCTCTCTTTTTTTTTCAGTCACCCAGGCTGGAGTGCAGTACCATGCTCACAGCCACCACAGCCTCGACCTGCTGAGCTCAGATAATCCTTCCTCCTCAGCCTTCCAAGTAGCTGGGACTACAGGCAGGTACAAGCATGTCAGGATAACTTTTATTTATTACTTTGTTTTTTTATTGTAGAGACAAGGTCTCGCCAAGTTGCCAGGCTGGTCTCAAACCCCTGGATTCAGGCAATCCTCTTGCCTTGGCCTCCCACAGTGGTGCACAGACTAAAAAGAAACTTCTCTTGATCTCACGTGCCCCAGCCTCCAGCCCACCTTTCTGCTCCGACCCAGAGCCAAGCTTCTCTAATGGGGTCTGTTCTGGCTGTTTCCAGGTTCTCTCCCCTGGTTGTCCCTAGAAGCCACCTAGATGCATGTCTGCACACAGAGGCAGATCTCGCTGCCCTTGGTCTCCCGCTGGAGTAACCCTCTCGCTGGTCCCACCGGTACCCTCATGTACATAAAATCGTTGCTTTGAGGACTCTGTATTGTGATCTGGCTTGGGTTTGTTTGGTGAAATAGTCTCTTACAGTCTCCTATGTCAGCACCTGTTCCTCCTCCTGAACTTGAAACGTCCAAGGCCTCCAAGACTCAGGCCTTGGTGTTCCAGTCTTCATTGTCTGCAGAAAATCTCCAGACCATGGCTTTTCACACCCCAACATGCGTGCAGGTCTCCAGGGGGTTTGTTAAAAGGCAAGTCTAAGATCACAAGTCTGGGTGGAGCCTGAGATACTGCATTTCCGACAAGGTGAGGCTGCAGCGGGTTGGAGATTCACATCTCAGGAGACAAGAGGGCCTCTTCACTCATGCCTTTAAGTGCCAGCCTCATGCTGATGACTTTCACAAGTGTATCTTCCAGCCAGACCACCCTACTCAACTCCAAGGATGTCCAGCGGGCCCCGCCGAGTGTCCTGCCCCCAGAACAAGGCCTGCCTTCCTCCTGACCAGCCTGGCCCACAGCCTAACCCACCTCCACTCACAAGAACTGCACCCTCCCATGGCTCAGGCCGAAACTCACACCTCCACCCAATTGACCCACATATTCCCTCAGCTTTGTTTCTGAGATAGTCCTAAACCTGATCATTTCTCCCCACCATCCATGGCTGCCCCTGGGATTGAGCAACCATCTATGGCCTGCACTGCCGTCCTGGGCTCCCTGCTAGGACGAGGCCTCATGTGGCCTCCTGTAGCCAGCAACCTGTGGGACCCTGGTGGGATGTAAGCCAGGTTCTGGCACACTCAGCGGATGTCCTGCACCCATGGGGCCCCTCTGACTTCATCTCCTCCACTCCCCCGGATCCCCACTTTTCCTGGACCCCTTCCAATATTCCCGGCAGCCACATTCCCACCTCGGGATCTTGGCTTTGGCTGTTCCTTCTGCCTGAAGTGTGCCGCACACGAACATCCCGTGGGCAGTGGGCCGTGGGCATGGCTCTGTCCCGTGCCCTCTTCACTTTGCATCTCAAATACTGTCTTTTCCGTGAGTTCTGCCCAGCCCGGCCTGATTAACATCTTGATCAGCTGTTCTCCCACCCTCCAGGTCTCCTTAATTATACTTGATTTTCCCCATAGCATTTGTTGTATTCTCACAAATGCCTCATCTTCTGACCTGATTTCCGAGTAACTTGTCTCCCTTCGGAGTCTGAGCTCTGTGCACGGGTGCAGCCTAGCGCCGGGCACCGGTGAGGCACTCAGAAATCACTCACTGAGTGAAGAACAGAACCCAAGCAGAGCAGGATGAAGGGGAAAGGATCTGGTTTCTATTTTTATGAACTCAAGGGGTGCATAAGCAGCTTTGTCACGTGGATGTGTAGCATAACGGTGAAGTTAGGGTTGCCAGTGTGCCTGTCTCCCTAATAGTCAGCCTGGTACTCAACGTGTAAATCTTCAAACCTCGTGCTCTTGGAGTCTCAAGTCTATTCTCATCATCTTTATATGTCAGTGTGTACCCTTGGAGCTCCCACTTATGAGTGGGAATTTGCAGAGTCTGATTCTCTGCTTTTGAGTTATTTCACTAGGATACTGGTCTCAAGCTCCAACCAGCTTGCTGCAAAAGACATGATCTCTTTCATTTTTATGGCCACATAGTATTCCGTGGATGCATGTACCGCATTTTCTCCACCCAGTCTTCCATTGATGGGCCCTTGGGTGGATTCCATGACTTTGCTCTTGTGAACAGTGCTGCAGTAAGCATTCAAGCGCAGGTGTCTTCCCGAGATTAGAGAAAATGATTTCTTAACTCTAAGATGGAATCCAGTTGGTAGCTTGATTTGTCATCTGGCAAGACAAAGTAGTGAGCAATTATTGTATGATGTTAGTTCTTCTTTATGATAGTTTCAGAAAGAAAATGCAGAGAGGCCTGACACCAGACACAGAAAGCACGCTTGTGTGCAACCCTTTCCTGGCTCTGCAGATTCAGTCTCCCATTCCAGAGATAGTCATCCTGCCCTCTCCCCACTCCTCACACCCCCCACTCTCCCCTGCCTTCGTGGATGAAATTGCTTCCTAAGTCCCTAAAAAAATGAGGCAGGCAGAAGAAAGCACCTTAGTCTCCCACCACCAAAGCCTCAAGCCCCAGTCCTCTGGCCCCAGTCTCTGTCCAGCCCCCTGCATCTGTGGACTAGCACTCTCCTATCTAGCCCTGCTTCCTCTGGGGCCTTGAACCTGAGATGTCTATGTCAAGGTTTGCCCAGATGTTTCAGGTTTGTCTGTTGCCATGAGTGTCCCCTTTCCCTAACTCCCGAGAAAAGGCACAGAGGTGAATTTTTGGGTGTTCATTTTGCCTCAGATGACTTGGAGACTTGGAGATCAGTAAGATTCCAACGCAGAGTCACCAATGGGTGTGTGGGAAAAGAGTCTCAGCAGAGGTCTGCTCTCTTTGGCCAAAGAACCAGGAGAGGAATATGCTAACAGGACAGAAAACTTTCAAATAGTCACTGTACGCCAGACAAAAACAACAGAAAAAAAAATGGTGGCCACCATCCCCACCCATGCAGCAAAGGCTGAATGTAAACCTAGGCTACCACCCTCAGAAGGCTGTGAGAAGGGGCTCACCTCATTCCCACCAGGGTGGAGTCAGAGCCAACACTTTCATTCCCACTGGGTAACAAGCCCTAACTCCGCAGTGGCTCTGGAGACCACATGGGGAGCAGTCACGAGGCACTTTCCCTTCTACGTGGAGAGGTGTTTGCAGAGACCTGTGGGGGGAGTGATGTCCACAGAGTCCTGGGTGGAGAGGTGTCTGCAAAGGCCTGGTAGGGGGAGAGGTATCCACAGAGTCCTGCAGGGGGAGGTGTCTGCAAAGGCCTGGGGGGAGGTGTCCTCAGAGGCGAGGGGAAGGGGGATCTGAGGTATCTGCATGGGCCTGGGGGGGAGGTGCCCACAGAGGCCCCTGGGGGAGCTGCAAACCCCACAAGGAGCTCCCACCTCAGGAGTCCCAGGAGACCTTCGGGGAGCCAGGACAGCTACCCCCAGCTGCCAGTCTGGTAGAGCTAAGTCAAAGCCCTCTCTTCCCTTGCCAGAGTAGATCAGAAAAAGCCTGAAAGTTCCCATATGATTACGGGCCTCACAACTTAAAACTTCAATTGCTCAGGCTTCAGTCAAAAGGTGTTCATCTTACTAAGAACCAAGCAAACTCCAAACAGAATGAAGACAATCAGCAGATCCTGACTTCAAGATGTCAGAGATGTGGGAATTATCTGCCATAGTTTTAAATCAATCATCATAAAATTGCTTCAACAAACAATGATAAACACCTGTGAAACAAATAAAAAATAGAAAACCTCAGCAAAGTAAAATAAAAAAAAACCATATGGAAATTTTGCAATGGAAAAATACAGTGAATTAAACTTTGAAAAATGCAGTGGCTAGGCTAAATTTCAGAATAGAGAAGAGAGATAAATGAATCCATGAACCAGAATATAGAAAAATGCAAATTACCCATCTGAATAACAGAACAAAAAGACTGAAAAATAAAAATAAAAAGTCCCTTAGACATGTGAAGTTCTAACAAAACACCTAACTTTTGTGTCATTGGAGTGCAGAAAGGAGAGAAGAAAAAGAGCAAGGATGAAAAAGAATCAGAAAAAAGAATAACTGAAAATTTTACAAATCAGACAAAGCACATAAAAAATTTCAAGAGACTGAGTGAATTCCAAGCACAATAAACCTAAAGAAATGCACAGCAAGGTACAATCCTATGAATTGAATGCTTGTGTCCCAGAAAAATGCACATGTTGATGTCCTAATCCCTACGCGGTGGTACTTAGAAGTGGGACCTTTGAGAGATAATTAAGTTAGATTAGATCATGAAGGCAGAGTTTCATAATAGAACTAATGTAATGCCCTTATAAAGAGGAAGAGATTCAATAGCTTTCTCTCTTTCCACATTCACCAAGGAAAAGACACGCGAGGACACAACCCGGAAACCAGGAAGATGACCCGCACCAGGAAATATATCAGCTGGCACCTTGGTCTTGAATTTCCCAGACTCCAGAACTGTGAAAAACAAATTTCTATTATTTAAGTCACCCAGTTTTTTGGGTTGTTACCGTAGCCCAAAGTGACTAAGACACACATTATAATTAAACTTCTAAAAATTAAAGACAAAGAAAAGATCTTTAAAGCAGTGACACAGAAATGATACTTACCTATAAAAAGAAAACTTGGATGGCAAAGTATTTCTCATTGAAACCATGGGGGCCAGAAAAGAAGTGGCACATTTTGCAAATCCTGGAAGAAAATAATAGCAGTATCCTTTGAGAAGGAAGGAGGAAAATAAAAACTCCCTCAATTTTGGGAAATTAAGAAACTTTGTTGCCAGCACGCCTACACTAAAAGAAAGGCTAGAGAAATTTGCCCAAACAGAAAGAAAATGATAAAAGGAAGACTCTTGAAATCCCCAAGAAGGAAGATAAAAACAACAGGAAAAAACTAAACAGGTGAATGATACATCTTCCTTCTCCTCTTGAGTTTTCTAAATTTTGCCTGATGATTTAAGTAAAATATTATAACATAGCACATGATTTTAAAAGTAGATAGCAGCTATTCATAATAGCAAAAACATGGAACCAACCATGCTGCCCATCGAAACTGGACTGGATTAAAAAAAATGTGGTACATATACATGATGGAATATTATGTAGCCATAAAGAAGGACAAACATATGAACTTCACAGCAACTTGGACGGATTTAGAGTCTATCATACTCTATCACATATCTTTTTTTCTGTGATCTATCACAGAAAAAAAGACTAGATTACCATTTGTTCTCACTCATAAGCTGATCTTGAACAATTATCATAATACTATGAGAAATGGATTGACAGTAGTGGAAAACTGCCAGGGGAGGGAGGGGCACATTTGGAAGGTAAAGTTTCTACAATCCATTCAGACTAGTAAAAGGATAATACTATGATGCTATAATGGAATACCTAGAAAAACCACTAAGCAAGCTATATAGAGATTCACTAAAAAGCATTATAGATGAATTAAAATGAAACTCCAAAAAGTATTCACGTAACCCACAGGATGTCAAGGAAAAGAAAATAATGGGAAAATAAACAAAGAGAGCAAACAGAAAAAAAAAAAATTAAATAGCCAATTTAATCTTTAATGTGTTATTGATTTCACTAAATGTAGATGTTCTAGATATATCAACTAAAGGATAAAGATTGTGTAGTGTGAAAGGTGGTACCTATAGGAACTTAGAAGAAACTTAGCTTATTCTTAGTTTAGTCTTTTTGCCTCAGCATAACCATTAGAAAGCATTCAGACATTCTACTGCAAGCCAAGATGCAGCCTATTCCTGCCCAGTCCTGTCCCTGCATCC
>NW_007219742.1:0-3871 GCF_000164805.1 Carlito syrichta | reverse complement strand
AAAGACATGATCTCTTTCATTTTTAAGGCCACATAGTATTCCGTGGATGCATGTACCGCATTTTCTCCACCCAGTCTTCCATTGATGGGCCCTTGGGTGGATTCCATGACTTTGCTCTTGTGAACAGTGCTGCAGTAAGCATTCAAGCGCAGGTGTCTTCCCGAGATTAGAGAAAATGATTTCTTAACTCTAAGATGGAATCCAGTTGGTAGCTTGATTTGTCATCTGGCAAGACAAAGTAGTGAGCAATTATTGTATGATGTTAGTTCTTCTTTATGATAGTTTCAGAAAGAAAATGCAGAGAGGCCTGACACCAGACACAGAAAGCACGCTTGTGTGCAACCCTTTCCTGGCTCTGCAGATTCAGTCTCCCATTCCAGAGATAGTCATCCTGCCCTCTCCCCACTCCTCACACCCCCCACTCTCCCCTGCCTTCGTGGATGAAATTGCTTCCTAAGTCCCTAAAAAAATGAGGCAGGCAGAAGAAAGCACCTTAGTCTCCCACCACCAAAGCCTCAAGCCCCAGTCCTCTGGCCCCAGTCTCTGTCCAGCCCCCTGCATCTGTGGACTAGCACTCTCCTATCTAGCCCTGCTTCCTCTGGGGCCTTGAACCTGAGATGTCTATGTCAAGGTTTGCCCAGATGTTTCAAGTTTGTCTGTTGCCATGAGTGTCCCCTTTCCCTAACTCCCGAGAAAAGGCACAGAGGTGAATTTTTGGGTGTTCATTTTGCCTCAGATGACTTGGAGACTTGGAGATCAGTAAGATTCCAACGCAGAGTCACCAATGGGTGTGTGGGAAAAGAGTCTCAGCAGAGGTCTGCTCTCTTTGGCCAAAGAACCAGGAGAGGAATATGCTAACAGGACAGAAAACTTTCAAATAGTCACTGTACGCCAGACAAAAACAACAGAAAAAAAAATGGTGGCCACCATCCCCACCCATGCAGCAAAGGCTGAATGTAAACCTAGGCTACCACCCTCAGAAGGCTGTGAGAAGGGGCTCACCTCATTCCCACCAGGGTGGAGTCAGAGCCAACACTTTCATTCCCACTGGGTAACAAGCCCTAACTCCGCAGTGGCTCTGGAGACCACATGGGGAGCAGTCACGAGGCACTTTCCCTTCTACGTGGAGAGGTGTTTGCAGAGACCTGTGGGGGGAGTGATGTCCACAGAGTCCTGGGTGGAGAGGTGTCTGCAAAGGCCTGGTAGGGGGAGAGGTATCCACAGAGTCCTGCAGGGGGAGGTGTCTGCAAAGGCCTGGGGGGAGGTGTCCTCAGAGGCGAGGGGAAGGGGGATCTGAGGTATCTGCATGGGCCTGGGGGGGAGGTGCCCACAGAGGCCCCTGGGGGAGCTGCAAACCCCACAAGGAGCTCCCACCTCAGGAGTCCCAGGAGACCTTCGGGGAGCCAGGACAGCTACCCCCAGCTGCCAGTCTGGTAGAGCTAAGTCAAAGCCCTCTCTTCCCTTGCCAGAGTAGATCAGAAAAAGCCTGAAAGTTCCCATATGATTACGGGCCTCACAACTTAAAACTTCAATTGCTCAGGCTTCAGTCAAAAGGTGTTCATCTTACTAAGAACCAAGCAAACTCCAAACAGAATGAAGACAATCAGCAGATCCTGACTTCAAGATGTCAGAGATGTGGGAATTATCTGCCATAGTTTTAAATCAATCATCATAAAATTGCTTCAACAAACAATGATAAACACCTGTGAAACAAATAAAAAATAGAAAACCTCAGCAAAGTAAAATAAAAAAAAACCATATGGAAATTTTGCAATGGAAAAATACAGTGAATTAAACTTTGAAAAATGCAGTGGCTAGGCTAAATTTCAGAATAGAGAAGAGAGATAAATGAATCCATGAACCAGAATATAGAAAAATGCAAATTACCCATCTGAATAACAGAACAAAAAGACTGAAAAATAAAAATAAAAAGTCCCTTAGACATGTGAAGTTCTAACAAAACACCTAACTTTTGTGTCATTGGAGTGCAGAAAGGAGAGAAGAAAAAGAGCAAGGATGAAAAAGAATCAGAAAAAAGAATAACTGAAAATTTTACAAATCAGACAAAGCACATAAAAAATTTCAAGAGACTGAGTGAATTCCAAGCACAATAAACCTAAAGAAATGCACAGCAAGGTACAATCCTATGAATTGAATGCTTGTGTCCCAGAAAAATGCACATGTTGATGTCCTAATCCCTACGCGGTGGTACTTAGAAGTGGGACCTTTGAGAGATAATTAAGTTAGATTAGATCATGAAGGCAGAGTTTCATAATAGAACTAATGTAATGCCCTTATAAAGAGGAAGAGATTCAATAGCTTTCTCTCTTTCCACATTCACCAAGGAAAAGACACGCGAGGACACAACCCGGAAACCAGGAAGATGACCCGCACCAGGAAATATATCAGCTGGCACCTTGGTCTTGAATTTCCCAGACTCCAGAACTGTGAAAAACAAATTTCTATTATTTAAGTCACCCAGTTTTTTGGGTTGTTACCGTAGCCCAAAGTGACTAAGACACACATTATAATTAAACTTCTAAAAATTAAAGACAAAGAAAAGATCTTTAAAGCAGTGACACAGAAATGATACTTTACCTATAAAAGAAAACTTGGATGGCAAAGTATTTCTCATTTGAAACCATGGGGGCCAGAAAGAAGTGGCACATTTTCCAAATCCTGGAAGAAAATAATAGCAGTATCCTTTGAGAAGGAAGGAGGAAAATAAAAACTCCCTCAATTTTGGGAAATTAAGAAACTTTGTTGCCAGCACGCCTACACTAAAAGAAAGGCTAGAGAAATTTGCCCAAACAGAAAGAAAATGATAAAAGGAAGACTCTTGAAATCCCCAAGAAGGAAGATAAAAACAACAGGAAAAAACTAAACAGGTGAATGATACATCTTCCTTCTCCTCTTGAGTTTTCTAAATTTTGCCTGATGATTTAAGTAAAATATTATAACATAGCACATGATTTTAAAAGTAGATAGCAGCTATTCATAATAGCAAAAACATGGAACCAACCATGCTGCCCATCGAAACTGGACTGGATTAAAAAAAATGTGGTACATATACATGATGGAATATTATGTAGCCATAAAGAAGGACAAACATATGAACTTCACAGCAACTTGGACGGATTTAGAGTCTATCATACTCTATCACATATCTTTTTTTCTGTGATCTATCACAGAAAAAAAGACTAGATTACCATTTGTTCTCACTCATAAGCTGATCTTGAACAATTATCATAATACTATGAGAAATGGATTGACAGTAGTGGAAAACTGCCAGGGGAGGGAGGGGCACATTTGGAAGGTAAAGTTTCTACAATCCATTCAGACTAGTAAAAGGATAATACTATGATGCTATAATGCAATACCTAGAAAAACCACTAAGCAAGCTATATAGAGATTCACTAAAAAGCATTATAGATGAATTAAAATGAAACTCCATAAAGTATTCACGTAACCCACAGGATGTCAAGGAAAAGAAAATAATGGGAAAATAAACAAAGAGAGCAAACAGAAAAAAAAAAAATTAAATAGCCAATTTAATCTTTAATGTGTTATTGATTTCACTAAATGTAGATGTTCTAGATATATCAACTAAAGGATAAAGATTGTGTAGTGTGAAAGGTGGTACCTATAGGAACCTAGAAGAAACTTAGCTTATTCTTAGTTTAGTCTTTTTGCCTCAGCATAACCATTAGAAAGCATTCAGACATTCTACTGCAAGCCAAGATGCAGCCTATTCCTGCCCCAGTCCTGTCCCTGCATCCCCTTGGCAAGTCTCACTCAGATGCAAGACCAGGACAGCTCTACCTTTCAATCCATGGTTTAATATAATAATCTGTAGTAAACTTTTAGGTTA
>NW_007219741.1:0-684 GCF_000164805.1 Carlito syrichta | reverse complement strand
AGTCCCTAAAAAAATGAGGCAGGCAGAAGAAAGCACCTTAGTCTCCCACCACCAAAGCCTCAAGCCCCAGTCCTCTGGCCCCAGTCTCTGTCCAGCCCCCTGCATCTGTGGACTAGCACTCTCCTATCTAGCCCTGCTTCCTCTGGGGCCTTGAACCTGAGATGTCTATGTCAAGGTTTGCCCAGATGTTTCAGGTTTGTCTGTTGCCATGAGTGTCCCCTTTCCCTAACTCCCGAGAAAAGGCACAGAGGTGAATTTTTGGGTGTTCATTTTGCCTCAGATGACTTGGAGACTTGGAGATCAGTAAGATTCCAACGCAGAGTCACCAATGGGTGTGTGGGAAAAGAGTCTCAGCAGAGGTCTGCTCTCTTTGGCCAAAGAACCAGGAGAGGAATATGCTAACAGGACAGAAAACTTTCAAATAGTCACTGTACGCCAGACAAAAACAACAGAAAAAAAAATGGTGGCCACCATCCCCACCCATGCAGCAAAGGCTGAATGTAAACCTAGGCTACCACCCTCAGAAGGCTGTGAGAAGGGGCTCACCTCATTCCCACCAGGGTGGAGTCAGAGCCAACACTTTCATTCCCACTGGGTAACAAGCCCTAACTCCGCAGTGGCTCTGGAGACCACATGGGGAGCAGTCACGAGGCACTTTCCCTTCTACGTGGAGAGGTGTTTGCA
>NW_007219740.1:0-3970 GCF_000164805.1 Carlito syrichta | reverse complement strand
CATGACTTTGCTCTTGTGAACAGTGCTGCAGTAAGCATTCAAGCGCAGGTGTCTTCCCGAGATTAGAGAAAATGATTTCTTAACTCTAAGATGGAATCCAGTTGGTAGCTTGATTTGTCATCTGGCAAGACAAAGTAGTGAGCAATTATTGTATGATGTTAGTTCTTCTTTATGATAGTTTCAGAAAGAAAATGCAGAGAGGCCTGACACCAGACACAGAAAGCACGCTTGTGTGCAACCCTTTCCTGGCTCTGCAGATTCAGTCTCCCATTCCAGAGATAGTCATCCTGCCCTCTCCCCACTCCTCACACCCCCCACTCTCCCCTGCCTTCGTGGATGAAATTGCTTCCTAAGTCCCTAAAAAAATGAGGCAGGCAGAAGAAAGCACCTTAGTCTCCCACCACCAAAGCCTCAAGCCCCAGTCCTCTGGCCCCAGTCTCTGTCCAGCCCCCTGCATCTGTGGACTAGCACTCTCCTATCTAGCCCTGCTTCCTCTGGGGCCTTGAACCTGAGATGTCTATGTCAAGGTTTGCCCAGATGTTTCAGGTTTGTCTGTTGCCATGAGTGTCCCCTTTCCCTAACTCCCGAGAAAAGGCACAGAGGTGAATTTTTGGGTGTTCATTTTGCCTCAGATGACTTGGAGACTTGGAGATCAGTAAGATTCCAACGCAGAGTCACCAATGGGTGTGTGGGAAAAGAGTCTCAGCAGAGGTCTGCTCTCTTTGGCCAAAGAACCAGGAGAGGAATATGCTAACAGGACAGAAAACTTTCAAATAGTCACTGTACGCCAGACAAAAACAACAGAAAAAAAAATGGTGGCCACCATCCCCACCCATGCAGCAAAGGCTGAATGTAAACCTAGGCTACCACCCTCAGAAGGCTGTGAGAAGGGGCTCACCTCATTCCCACCAGGGTGGAGTCAGAGCCAACACTTTCATTCCCACTGGGTAACAAGCCCTAACTCCGCAGTGGCTCTGGAGACCACATGGGGAGCAGTCACGAGGCACTTTCCCTTCTACGTGGAGAGGTGTTTGCAGAGACCTGTGGGGGGAGTGATGTCCACAGAGTCCTGGGTGGAGAGGTGTCTGCAAAGGCCTGGTAGGGGGAGAGGTATCCACAGAGTCCTGCAGGGGGAGGTGTCTGCAAAGGCCTGGGGGGAGGTGTCCTCAGAGGCGAGGGGAAGGGGGATCTGAGGTATCTGCATGGGCCTGGGGGGGAGGTGCCCACAGAGGCCCCTGGGGGAGCTGCAAACCCCACAAGGAGCTCCCACCTCAGGAGTCCCAGGAGACCTTCGGGGAGCCAGGACAGCTACCCCCAGCTGCCAGTCTGGTAGAGCTAAGTCAAAGCCCTCTCTTCCCTTGCCAGAGTAGATCAGAAAAAGCCTGAAAGTTCCCATATGATTACGGGCCTCACAACTTAAAACTTCAATTGCTCAGGCTTCAGTCAAAAGGTGTTCATCTTACTAAGAACCAAGCAAACTCCAAACAGAATGAAGACAATCAGCAGATCCTGACTTCAAGATGTCAGAGATGTGGGAATTATCTGCCATAGTTTTAAATCAATCATCATAAAATTGCTTCAACAAACAATGATAAACACCTGTGAAACAAATAAAAAATAGAAAACCTCAGCAAAGTAAAATAAAAAAAAACCATATGGAAATTTTGCAATGGAAAAATACAGTGAATTAAACTTTGAAAAATGCAGTGGCTAGGCTAAATTTCAGAATAGAGAAGAGAGATAAATGAATCCATGAACCAGAATATAGAAAAATGCAAATTACCCATCTGAATAACAGAACAAAAAGACTGAAAAATAAAAATAAAAAGTCCCTTAGACATGTGAAGTTCTAACAAAACACCTAACTTTTGTGTCATTGGAGTGCAGAAAGGAGAGAAGAAAAAGAGCAAGGATGAAAAAGAATCAGAAAAAAGAATAACTGAAAATTTTACAAATCAGACAAAGCACATAAAAAATTTCAAGAGACTGAGTGAATTCCAAGCACAATAAACCTAAAGAAATGCACAGCAAGGTACAATCCTATGAATTGAATGCTTGTGTCCCAGAAAAATGCACATGTTGATGTCCTAATCCCTACGCGGTGGTACTTAGAAGTGGGACCTTTGAGAGATAATTAAGTTAGATTAGATCATGAAGGCAGAGTTTCATAATAGAACTAATGTAATGCCCTTATAAAGAGGAAGAGATTCAATAGCTTTCTCTCTTTCCACATTCACCAAGGAAAAGACACGCGAGGACACAACCCGGAAACCAGGAAGATGACCCGCACCAGGAAATATATCAGCTGGCACCTTGGTCTTGAATTTCCCAGACTCCAGAACTGTGAAAAACAAATTTCTATTATTTAAGTCACCCAGTTTTTTGGGTTGTTACCGTAGCCCAAAGTGACTAAGACACACATTATAATTAAACTTCTAAAAATTAAAGACAAAGAAAAGATCTTTAAAGCAGTGACACAGAAATGATACTTTACCTATAAAAGAAAACTTGGATGGCAAAGTATTTCTCATTTGAAACCATGGGGGCCAGAAAGAAGTGGCACATTTTCCAAATCCTGGAAGAAAATAATAGCAGTATCCTTTGAGAAGGAAGGAGGAAAATAAAAACTCCCTCAATTTTGGGAAATTAAGAAACTTTGTTGCCAGCACGCCTACACTAAAAGAAAGGCTAGAGAAATTTGCCCAAACAGAAAGAAAATGATAAAAGGAAGACTCTTGAAATCCCCAAGAAGGAAGATAAAAACAACAGGAAAAAACTAAACAGGTGAATGATACATCTTCCTTCTCCTCTTGAGTTTTCTAAATTTTGCCTGATGATTTAAGTAAAATATTATAACATAGCACATGATTTTAAAAGTAGATAGCAGCTATTCATAATAGCAAAAACATGGAACCAACCATGCTGCCCATCGAAACTGGACTGGATTAAAAAAAATGTGGTACATATACATGATGGAATATTATGTAGCCATAAAGAAGGACAAACATATGAACTTCACAGCAACTTGGACGGATTTAGAGTCTATCATACTCTATCACATATCTTTTTTTCTGTGATCTATCACAGAAAAAAAGACTAGATTACCATTTGTTCTCACTCATAAGCTGATCTTGAACAATTATCATAATACTATGAGAAATGGATTGACAGTAGTGGAAAACTGCCAGGGGAGGGAGGGGCACATTTGGAAGGTAAAGTTTCTACAATCCATTCAGACTAGTAAAAGGATAATACTATGATGCTATAATGCAATACCTAGAAAAACCACTAAGCAAGCTATATAGAGATTCACTAAAAAGCATTATAGATGAATTAAAATGAAACTCCAAAAAGTATTCACGTAACCCACAGGATGTCAAGGAAAAGAAAATAATGGGAAAATAAACAAAGAGAGCAAACAGAAAAAAAAAAAATTAAATAGCCAATTTAATCTTTAATGTGTTATTGATTTCACTAAATGTAGATGTTCTAGATATATCAACTAAAGGATAAAGATTGTGTAGTGTGAAAGGTGGTACCTATAGGAACTTAGAAGAAACTTAGCTTATTCTTAGTTTAGTCTTTTTGCCTCAGCATAACCATTAGAAAGCATTCAGACATTCTACTGCAAGCCAAGATGCAGCCTATTCCTGCCCCAGTCCTGTCCCTGCATCCCCTTGGCAAGTCTCACTCAGATGCAAGACCAGGACAGCTCTACCTTTCAATCCATGGTTTAATATAATAATCTGTAGTAAACTTTTAGGTTCCTTGTCAAGGTGGAAGCTCAAAGATCACCCTTTGGCTGGTCAAAGCCATAAAAATGAAAATAAGACCACCTTTGGTCAAGGAGTTTGTGGATTGCAAATGTCTAACAAGTCTTTTGTAGGAAAAACCCCACCAGGCCCAAACTGCACAAGTTAATCTAATCAGCCCTTTGTGATCTACGTGACACACTCAGACCCCACTATGG
>NW_007219739.1:0-4483 GCF_000164805.1 Carlito syrichta | reverse complement strand
CATGACTTTGCTCTTGTGAACAGTGCTGCAGTAAGCATTCAAGCGCAGGTGTCTTCCCGAGATTAGAGAAAATGATTTCTTAACTCTAAGATGGAATCCAGTTGGTAGCTTGATTTGTCATCTGGCAAGACAAAGTAGTGAGCAATTATTGTATGATGTTAGTTCTTCTTTATGATAGTTTCAGAAAGAAAATGCAGAGAGGCCTGACACCAGACACAGAAAGCACGCTTGTGTGCAACCCTTTCCTGGCTCTGCAGATTCAGTCTCCCATTCCAGAGATAGTCATCCTGCCCTCTCCCCACTCCTCACACCCCCCACTCTCCCCTGCCTTCGTGGATGAAATTGCTTCCTAAGTCCCTAAAAAAATGAGGCAGGCAGAAGAAAGCACCTTAGTCTCCCACCACCAAAGCCTCAAGCCCCAGTCCTCTGGCCCCAGTCTCTGTCCAGCCCCCTGCATCTGTGGACTAGCACTCTCCTATCTAGCCCTGCTTCCTCTGGGGCCTTGAACCTGAGATGTCTATGTCAAGGTTTGCCCAGATGTTTCAGGTTTGTCTGTTGCCATGAGTGTCCCCTTTCCCTAACTCCCGAGAAAAGGCACAGAGGTGAATTTTTGGGTGTTCATTTTGCCTCAGATGACTTGGAGACTTGGAGATCAGTAAGATTCCAACGCAGAGTCACCAATGGGTGTGTGGGAAAAGAGTCTCAGCAGAGGTCTGCTCTCTTTGGCCAAAGAACCAGGAGAGGAATATGCTAACAGGACAGAAAACTTTCAAATAGTCACTGTACGCCAGACAAAAACAACAGAAAAAAAAATGGTGGCCACCATCCCCACCCATGCAGCAAAGGCTGAATGTAAACCTAGGCTACCACCCTCAGAAGGCTGTGAGAAGGGGCTCACCTCATTCCCACCAGGGTGGAGTCAGAGCCAACACTTTCATTCCCACTGGGTAACAAGCCCTAACTCCGCAGTGGCTCTGGAGACCACATGGGGAGCAGTCACGAGGCACTTTCCCTTCTACGTGGAGAGGTGTTTGCAGAGACCTGTGGGGGGAGTGATGTCCACAGAGTCCTGGGTGGAGAGGTGTCTGCAAAGGCCTGGTAGGGGGAGAGGTATCCACAGAGTCCTGCAGGGGGAGGTGTCTGCAAAGGCCTGGGGGGAGGTGTCCTCAGAGGCGAGGGGAAGGGGGATCTGAGGTATCTGCATGGGCCTGGGGGGGAGGTGCCCACAGAGGCCCCTGGGGGAGCTGCAAACCCCACAAGGAGCTCCCACCTCAGGAGTCCCAGGAGACCTTCGGGGAGCCAGGACAGCTACCCCCAGCTGCCAGTCTGGTAGAGCTAAGTCAAAGCCCTCTCTTCCCTTGCCAGAGTAGATCAGAAAAAGCCTGAAAGTTCCCATATGATTACGGGCCTCACAACTTAAAACTTCAATTGCTCAGGCTTCAGTCAAAAGGTGTTCATCTTACTAAGAACCAAGCAAACTCCAAACAGAATGAAGACAATCAGCAGATCCTGACTTCAAGATGTCAGAGATGTGGGAATTATCTGCCATAGTTTTAAATCAATCATCATAAAATTGCTTCAACAAACAATGATAAACACCTGTGAAACAAATAAAAAATAGAAAACCTCAGCAAAGTAAAATAAAAAAAAACCATATGGAAATTTTGCAATGGAAAAATACAGTGAATTAAACTTTGAAAAATGCAGTGGCTAGGCTAAATTTCAGAATAGAGAAGAGAGATAAATGAATCCATGAACCAGAATATAGAAAAATGCAAATTACCCATCTGAATAACAGAACAAAAAGACTGAAAAATAAAAATAAAAAGTCCCTTAGACATGTGAAGTTCTAACAAAACACCTAACTTTTGTGTCATTGGAGTGCAGAAAGGAGAGAAGAAAAAGAGCAAGGATGAAAAAGAATCAGAAAAAAGAATAACTGAAAATTTTACAAATCAGACAAAGCACATAAAAAATTTCAAGAGACTGAGTGAATTCCAAGCACAATAAACCTAAAGAAATGCACAGCAAGGTACAATCCTATGAATTGAATGCTTGTGTCCCAGAAAAATGCACATGTTGATGTCCTAATCCCTACGCGGTGGTACTTAGAAGTGGGACCTTTGAGAGATAATTAAGTTAGATTAGATCATGAAGGCAGAGTTTCATAATAGAACTAATGTAATGCCCTTATAAAGAGGAAGAGATTCAATAGCTTTCTCTCTTTCCACATTCACCAAGGAAAAGACACGCGAGGACACAACCCGGAAACCAGGAAGATGACCCGCACCAGGAAATATATCAGCTGGCACCTTGGTCTTGAATTTCCCAGACTCCAGAACTGTGAAAAACAAATTTCTATTATTTAAGTCACCCAGTTTTTTGGGTTGTTACCGTAGCCCAAAGTGACTAAGACACACATTATAATTAAACTTCTAAAAATTAAAGACAAAGAAAAGATCTTTAAAGCAGTGACACAGAAATGATACTTTACCTATAAAAGAAAACTTGGATGGCAAAGTATTTCTCATTTGAAACCATGGGGGCCAGAAAGAAGTGGCACATTTTCCAAATCCTGGAAGAAAATAATAGCAGTATCCTTTGAGAAGGAAGGAGGAAAATAAAAACTCCCTCAATTTTGGGAAATTAAGAAACTTTGTTGCCAGCACGCCTACACTAAAAGAAAGGCTAGAGAAATTTGCCCAAACAGAAAGAAAATGATAAAAGGAAGACTCTTGAAATCCCCAAGAAGGAAGATAAAAACAACAGGAAAAAACTAAACAGGTGAATGATACATCTTCCTTCTCCTCTTGAGTTTTCTAAATTTTGCCTGATGATTTAAGTAAAATATTATAACATAGCACATGATTTTAAAAGTAGATAGCAGCTATTCATAATAGCAAAAACATGGAACCAACCATGCTGCCCATCGAAACTGGACTGGATTAAAAAAAATGTGGTACATATACATGATGGAATATTATGTAGCCATAAAGAAGGACAAACATATGAACTTCACAGCAACTTGGACGGATTTAGAGTCTATCATACTCTATCACATATCTTTTTTTCTGTGATCTATCACAGAAAAAAAGACTAGATTACCATTTGTTCTCACTCATAAGCTGATCTTGAACAATTATCATAATACTATGAGAAATGGATTGACAGTAGTGGAAAACTGCCAGGGGAGGGAGGGGCACATTTGGAAGGTAAAGTTTCTACAATCCATTCAGACTAGTAAAAGGATAATACTATGATGCTATAATGCAATACCTAGAAAAACCACTAAGCAAGCTATATAGAGATTCACTAAAAAGCATTATAGATGAATTAAAATGAAACTCCAAAAAGTATTCACGTAACCCACAGGATGTCAAGGAAAAGAAAATAATGGGAAAATAAACAAAGAGAGCAAACAGAAAAAAAAAAAATTAAATAGCCAATTTAATCTTTAATGTGTTATTGATTTCACTAAATGTAGATGTTCTAGATATATCAACTAAAGGATAAAGATTGTGTAGTGTGAAAGGTGGTACCTATAGGAACTTAGAAGAAACTTAGCTTATTCTTAGTTTAGTCTTTTTGCCTCAGCATAACCATTAGAAAGCATTCAGACATTCTACTGCAAGCCAAGATCGCAGCCTATTCCTGCCCCAGTCCTGTCCCTGCATCCCCTTGGCAAGTCTCACTCAGATGCAAGACCAGGACAGCTCTACCTTTCAATCCATGGTTTAATATAATAATCTGTAGTAAACTTTTAGGTTCCTTGTCAAGGTGGAAGCTCAAAGATCACCCTTTGGCTGGTCAAAGCCATAAAAATGAAAATAAGACCACCTTTGGTCAAGGAGTTTGTGGATTGCAAATGTCTAACAAGTCTTTTGTAGGAAAAACCCCACCAGGCCCAAACTGCACAAGTTAATCTAATCAGCCCTTTGTGATCTACGTGACACACTCAGACCCCACTATGGCAGCAACCATGCGACTAACCCATCTGCATGCTGTCCATCACCTGACATCTGTACTTGCACTTGCCTGCCCCTTCATGATGACGTGGAGCAGACCACCACCCAGTCACCTTAATGATCTTCCCCCATCAAGGGAAATGGTTAAAAGGACTCAATCACTAGCAGCCATCAGCCATTGTCTTGCTAGACTCTGGTGTGGCCATGTGCTCTTTGAGCTATGACTGACACCATGCTTCCTGGCTTTGGCCCCCTCCCCCACCTTGGGGAGGTAAATCTTCTCTCTCCCTTCTCTTTCTCTCTCTAATTTACTCTTAAATAGACTATTTTTAAAAATCTAACTTCTGTGCAATTCTTTACATCTTTCTTGCATCATCAGATCACACTCCAGACGGCCACATGTGGGAAGTGATCCTTTTTAAATAATCTCTATCTCTTTGTGCTGCAAATCTTTGTGTTACTCAGATCTTTGATTACCAGCATGCACCTCTGGCATACCAGCTCCAGCAGTACTCTGC
>NW_007219738.1:0-738 GCF_000164805.1 Carlito syrichta | reverse complement strand
TCGAGCAGACCACCACCCAGTCACCTTAATGATCTTCCCCCATCAAGGGAAATGGTTAAAAGGACTCAATCACTAGCAGCCATCAGCCATTGTCTTGCTAGACTCTGGTGTGGCCATGTGCTCTTTGAGCTATGACTGACACCATGCTTCCTGGCTTTGGCCCCCTCCCCCACCTTGGGGAGGTAAATCTTCTCTCTCCCTTCTCTTTCTCTCTCTAATTTACTCTTAAATAGACTATTTTTAAAAATCTAACTTCTGTGCAATTCTTTACATCTTTCTTGCATCATCAGATCACACTCCAGACGGCCACATGTGGGAAGTGATCCTTTTTAAATAAATCTCTATCTCTTTGTGCTGCAAATCTTTGTGTTACTCAGATCTTTGATTACCAGCATGCACCTCTGGCATACCAGCTCCAGCAGTACTCTGCACCCTCCTGACCATAACCCTCCATACCTAACATAGTAGATATAAAAACAATCACACATACACATGACCAAATTCTGTTGTGTAAGATCTACAAGACATTCACTTCAATTCTCACAATATAGGTACGTTAAAAAAATAGAACCAGGTGTAGTGGCTCAAGCCTGTAATCCCAGCACTTTGGGAGGTGGAGGCTAGAGGATTTCCTGAGGCCAGGGGTTTGAGACCGGCCTGGACAACTTGGTGAGATCTGGTCTCTATAATAAATAAACAAATAAAAAATTAGCTGGGCACAGTGGCACGTGCCTATGG
>NW_007219737.1:0-637 GCF_000164805.1 Carlito syrichta | reverse complement strand
TAAACTACATAATTCTAAATGAGCTATGGGTCAAGGAAGAAGTCTCAGGAGAAATACAAAATGCATTGAACTGAATGAAAAGGAAGATGCAATATATCAAAGATTGTGGGAAACAGGTAAAGCAATGCCAAAAGGGAAATTCATAGCTTTAATATCTATATTAGGAAAAAGAGAGCCGGGCTCGGTGGCTCAGCCTGTAATCCTGTGCCTTTGGGAGGCTGAGGTGAGTGAATTGCCTGAGCCCGTGGGTTCGAGACCCGCCTGGGCGGCGAGACCTCATCTCTACAATAAATCAAAAAATCAGCCAGGCATGGTAGCGCGCACCTGTAGTTCCGGCTACTTGGGAGGCTGAGGCGGAAGGATCGCCGGAGCCCAGCGGGTCAAGGCTGCGGTGACCGGGAGAGGCCACTGCACTCCAGTCTGGGCGACTGAGTGAGACTCCAACTCAAAAAAAAAAAAAGAAAGAAAAAAGAGAAAATTTCAAATCTTCTTCCTACATCAAACTTTGAAATACTACTTGCAGACCAAGCTGGACTTCACTTTTTTAATGCCTACCCCTGTTCTAACTTCCACTCATGTTTTTCGTTCATTTGATAGATTCAAAATAAATAATTTTTGTCTTCCAGTGTAGGGCTTG
>NW_007219736.1:0-807 GCF_000164805.1 Carlito syrichta | reverse complement strand
AAATGCATTGAACTGAATGAAAAGGAAGATGCAATATATCAAAGATTGTGGGAAACAGGTAAAGCAATGCCAAAAGGGAAATTCATAGCTTTAATATCTATATTAGGAAAAAGAGAGCCGGGCTCGGTGGCTCAGCCTGTAATCCTGTGCCTTTGGGAGGCTGAGGTGAGTGAATTGCCTGAGCCCGTGGGTTCGAGACCCGCCTGGGCGGCGAGACCTCATCTCTACAATAAATCAAAAAATCAGCCAGGCATGGTAGCGCGCACCTGTAGTTCCGGCTACTTGGGAGGCTGAGGCGGAAGGATCGCCGGAGCCCAGCGGGTCAAGGCTGCGGTGACCGGGAGAGGCCACTGCACTCCAGTCTGGGCGACTGAGTGAGACTCCAACTCAAAAAAAAAAAAAGAAAGAAAAAAGAGAAAATTTCAAATCTTCTTCCTACATCAAACTTTGAAATACTACTTGCAGACCAAGCTGGACTTCACTTTTTTAATGCCTACCCCTGTTCTAACTTCCACTCATGTTTTTCGTTCATTTGATAGATTCAAAATAAATAATTTTTGTCTTCCAGTGTAGGGCTTGCTCTCAGTTTGAACTACTTGGCACTTCCTTGAACTGCTGGAACTTGGATAAAGCAGTCAAAATCTAGACAAGCTAGAGGATATCTTATTTTCACAACAAAATTACTTCTGAGCTTCTTTTTGTGTCCCCAGTCCCCCATCCAAGGGGGACCCTGTTTCTTTGTTGCCTGTCCTGGCCTGATCCTGGAATTTGAGAGTTGGGTATCAGGCTGCTCCTGTAAGGAGTCCC
>NW_007219735.1:0-543 GCF_000164805.1 Carlito syrichta | reverse complement strand
GTACCACATATTTTCACTCATAAATGGACTTTGAACAATTATCATAATATTATAAGAAAGGAATTAGCAGTAGTTGGAAACTGCTGGTGGGGGAGGGGGGTGTTGGATTGGCAGTAGTAGGAAACTGCTGGGGGGCTGCCATCTTCAGGTACCTCATCAACAAGGGCACCTGAAGATGGTGGCTGAGCCAGTTGGACTATGCGGTGTGAGGGTATGGAAAATTTTTTGTACGTACTAGTGAGTGAGTGGGCATGTGAATGGCTGACTGAGGGCTAGAGAGGTAGCAGTCAGGGCTCTCCTGGTGCAGCGGCTGGTGCCACAGCTGCTCCGCTTGGACCCTAGTGATTCCTGGGATGCCGAGTGCCTTTTCAAAATTAACAAAACCCTTACTGGAAAGAAGATGTTGGGAGAGATGACTAAGTGGAGGCTCGTGAGCAAGTGACCAGGGCCCCGGCGCAACAGCTGGTGCTGCTAATCGGTCCCTGGCTCTTCCCAGGTTGCAGAAGCTGAGCGCCATTTTTTTTTAATGGACAAAAGTTTTCC
>NW_007219734.1:0-575 GCF_000164805.1 Carlito syrichta | reverse complement strand
GCAGCCACTTGGATGTAATTGGAAAATATGATTCTAAGTGAACTAACGTAGGAACAGAAAACCACAACACCGCATGTTCTCACTTTCAATGGGTGCTAAACCAAGAGTCCATAAAGACAAAGAGAATGGTATAATGGACACCAGAGACTCAGAAGGGGGAGAAGGAAGGGTTGGAGGGATGAAAAAATACCCGCTGTATACAATGTGCACAGGTAGGTGTGGTGAGTACACTTAAAGCCCAGACCAAAAACTATATGTACCCCCTTAAGCTACTGAAATTTAAAAAGAACACACACAGTAAAAACAAACTAAACAAAACAAAAACCCCAGAATGTTGCTGAACAATGTAAGAGTGTAGTGCCATTGACATTTCTTGAAGAGCTTGAGGAGATATTCTCGCATTTGGGGGACCTTGTAAACTGGGGTTTGATTATTCGCATCCAGGAAGTCATCAGGGTGAGGAAGATGAGAGTATTACCAAGTTGAAAAATAAATAATGTCTTATTTACAAAATGCCTTTCCAGTATTTCCTGGAGAACAAGATAGGAACAATCCATATGCACAAACACTAAAAT
>NW_007219733.1:0-3236 GCF_000164805.1 Carlito syrichta | reverse complement strand
GATGCACCAACACTATTTATAAAGCATATACAGATATAATATGTTTAAGATAATATTGAATTAAATATCAATGATACCTTTATCTAGAAATAACACTTTATGGAGGGAAATAAATTCTACTTGCATTTAACTGTAAGCAAATAACCGGATTTTTACAAGACAAATGGGTACGTTTTATTGGTAATTGCTTCCATTTTTATGACAAGAATTTACTAATCTAATTTCAGTATCTCTGATATTAGAAACCTAGAGATCATAGACATGTCTCTTTAAAATCTTGTTCATTACCAACTCTACTTACATTGTGGACTACTTAGAAATTTTGATGTGGTACTAATACTTTAGTAAAGCGTACTGTATTAATATAAGAGATTCATATATATGAATATATATATATATACACACACACATGAAAGGGAACACTGGTACAAATATTTTTGTTTACTTTTTTTAGTTTTACTGTGACTTTTAGAATTCCTTCTTATTCAACAAATACACTGTGAATAACGTTGCAACTCACCAATCCCTGCTACTATTTCTTAAAGCTAAAACTTTACCTCATCTTCCACTGAATTGAAGAGAAAAAACACAGCTTAACTTTTAAACAAATGGATCCAAACTTGTTCCCCTCTTGGCATCCACCATTTGACCCAGCTATGCTTGAAACAACTCATGAGAGCCAACCCTCACAGTGACAACTTCACCTTTTGTGCTTGAGACTTATTCCCTATTTTTATTGCTAATATCTCTATAAGTACTCTGTCTCTCTTTTTAAAGAGTTTTATCCCTATGCTGATTACTTTTACTAATTTCTGACACTCAAAAGCAGTAAGATTTACCATATAACAAAATTCTTGCCTATAAACTAAAAGGCCTTGAAGTTTTATTTTGTTTATATAGATCTTTAAATAATACCATAAGTGAATTAATTTTCTTTATAAAAAATAAAAAGTAGTTGGCCTGGAGAAATAAGTGACTCAGAAAAACATAAATCAATCATTTAAGATACTAATGACTGCTTCATAGATTTATTTTGTGTGCTGATAAATGGGAGAGTTAAGGTGTAATGCATTAGTAACAAGAAGACTGGTTTCATGATGAAAAGCATTCTAAGAATTAGAATTGTCCAACCGTGGAATGAGCCATATTGTAAAATCATTAATTCAATATCATTAGAATTTTTGAAGCGTGTTAGATATTTTCATTACTTCAATCATGCCTGGATTTATTAGTTCACTGTTAGTTTAGTAATTACTAAAACCTTTTAAGTGCTAGAAACTGTGGTAGGTCTTCAGTATACAAGTTACCATGATATAGAACCTATCCTGAACAGATTTAAACTAATTGAGGGAGACAGACACATATTACAAAGTTTGAAGTACAACATTAGATAAATGCACTGAGGAGGAGCACACAACTCCACTTGGACAATGAATATTCTAGAAAAGATTCCTGAGTGAGACAATGTTTCCGCTGAATTCTAAACACTAAATACAAGTTATCTGTACCAGTCTGTGAAAGATTTAAAAGCCTGGAAAATGTATCAAAACAAGATAATCAGAGAAGATGTAGCTTGGCATATGCAAGAAACTACAAACAGTTGCTAAATGTTGTAGGTGAAGGAGAAAGTTTCAGAAATTGAGGCTACAGAGATATTCAGGTACCCAAATACCAGAAAGTCAAGTAAACTTAAATTTTCTTCTGCAGAGAAATAAGTGTCACAAAAGTATATTAACTAGAAGCTTGATATAGTCAGCTTTGAGCTTTTGAATAAGTCACTCCAGTGGCTGAGTAAAAAAAGGGTTTTAGTAAGAAATAAAGAGAGCAAGGTCAGGGACAAATCTAATAAAAAACTAGCAGGATGTTGATTTTAAGGATACAGAGGAGAAAAGATATTCAGTAAATCATTAGGGAACAAAATAATAAGAACGTGAAGACTTCTTAGTTGCAGAGAGTAAATAAAGCAAAAATCAAGGAAGTCTTCTAGGTTTCTAACTTCAATAGCACAATAAAGTGTTTCATCAATTTCTGGGGAATAGGTTTTAGGACAGCATTTCACATACTGTAGAAATTTGAGCCAGGCTTAGTGGCTCAGCCTGTAATCCCAGCACTTTGGGAGGCCAAGGTGAGTGGATTGCCTGAGCCCGTGGGTTCGAGACCCACCCGGGCAAATTGGCAAGATCTTGTCTCTACAATAAATAAAAAAATAGCTGGGCATGGTAGCGCATGCCTGTAGTTCTCGCTACTTGGAAGGCTGAGATGGAAGGATCACCAGAGCCCACCAGTTCAAGGCTGCAGTGACCGGTAGCGTACCACTGCACTCCAGTCTGGGTAACAGAGTAAGATTTCAACTCAAAAAAAAAAGAAAGAAAAGAAAGTGGAAATACACTATCTCTAATATTCTAAAATCTTATTTAAATTATATAGATATATATAGAGTATACTATTTTAAAAACCTTTATCACTAGGGGAATAGACATACTTGCTCACTCTGGACACAATGGCAATCACTCACCTTATTTTAGAAGGAGGTCGAGGCTGAGTAATAGACAAATGACCAAATGTGCATTATCTAATTACATGACAGTCTTACAGGATGAATTAAGCACACTACTCTCCATGTACATGACACCATCATAAGGAAATTTTTTTCGAAACCCATACCCACCAGTCCCAACTGAAGAAGTAGATCAAGGCAGCAATAATTGCCACCATATAGTTGACTGCACAAGCAGGGGTACCTGTGAATATGAGACTTACAATGTTCCACCACTATTATGTGGTAGAACTTGGAGTCCAACACCAAACTGTGTAACATCAAAGCCCAAACCCCTAAAAACTCATACCTTAGAAATATCTCAGAGCATTTAATAAGCTAACTGACATTGTACATCTCCAAAAGTAGAAATCTAAGTAGTGTGTACCAAAGGTTTTACCCACTCCCTTTCTTCAATGTGAATTCTGCCTTTTACAAATTTCCTTGGAACTTAATTTTAAGATCAGTGATTTTAAAGTTAAGGGACAACCCAGTAAGAGTGCACACAAGCAAATATAGGGCTTAGTGTACCACCATTACACAATATAAATATACTGAGTGAGTATAAATTAATTAAATTTTGCTACTGTGTAAATCTAAAACTGCATAACTTTAAGATTTACCTTTTTCTAACTACAATATCCATTAAGGTGTTATCTAAGTTATAATGAACTTTCAAATTGATTAGTCACTACTTAAA
>NW_007219732.1:0-721 GCF_000164805.1 Carlito syrichta | reverse complement strand
AAATTTTTTTCGAAACCCATACCCACCAGTCCCACCTGAAGAAGTAGATCAAGGCAGCAATAATTGCCACCATATAGTTGACTGCACAAGCAGGGGTACCTGTGAATATGAGACTTACAATGTTCCACCACTATTATGTGGTAGAACTTGGAGTCCAACACCAAACTGTGTAACATCAAAGCCCAAACCCCTAAAAACTCATACCTTAGAAAATCTCAGAGCATTTAATAAGCTAACTGACATTGTACATCTCCAAAAGTAGAAATCTAGGTAGTGTGTACCAAAGGTTTTACCCACTCCCTTTCTTCAATGTGAATTCTGCCTTTTACAAATTTCCTTGGAACTTAATTTTAAGATCAGTGATTTTAAAGTTAAGGGACAGCCCAGTAAGAGTGCACACAAGCAAATATAGGGCTTAGTGTACCACCATTACACAATATAAATATACTAAGTATAAATTAATTAAATTTTGCTACTGTGTAAATCTAAAACTGCATAACTTTAAGATTTACCTTTTTCTAACTACAATATCCATTAAGGTGTTATCTAAGTTATAATGAACTTTCAAATTGATTAGTCACTACTTAAAGTATGAATATGTAGTCAATTGAAAAATAAAATCTACACCAAAATTTGTGGAATGTTATCAGGCCTGCAAAATATATTAGCTTAACCTGCATTAAACTTATTAAAATTACTAAATGAAAACTTTTCCCCTGTG
>NW_007219731.1:0-766 GCF_000164805.1 Carlito syrichta | reverse complement strand
CTGTGTAACATCAAAGCCCAAACCCCTAAAAACTCATACCTTAGAAATATCTCAGAGCATTTAATAAGCTAACTGACATTGTACATCTCCAAAAGTAGAAATCTAAGTAGTGTGTACCAAAGGTTTTACCCACTCCCTTTCTTCAATGTGAATTCTGCCTTTTACAAATTTCCTTGGAACTTAATTTTAAGATCAGTGATTTTAAAGTTAAGGGACAACCCAGTAAGAGTGCACACAAGCAAATATAGGGCTTAGTGTACCACCATTACACAATATAAATATACTGAGTATAAATTAATTAAATTTTGCTACTGTGTAAATCTAAAACTGCATAACTTTAAGATTTACCTTTTTCTAACTACAATATCCATTAAGGTGTTATCTAAGTTATAATGAACTTTCAAATTGATTAGTCACTACTTAAAGTATGAATATGTAGTCAATTGAAAAATAAAATCTACACCAAAATTTGTGGAATGTTATCAGGCCTGCAAAATATATTAGCTTAACCTGGATTGAACTTATTAAAATTACTAAATGAAAACTTTCCCCCTGTGTCTCAGAGGATGCCTAACTCCCCTGAACTGGTATATAAAATTGAGAATGTATGTGCATTTTCCTAGGAAGACATCCTATAGCATCTATCAAGCTTGTATTATAGTTGGACTACAGTTAAAGTACATAAAATAGATAGAGTTTGTCTAGACTAATGCTTAAAGTCAAGGACTTTGTTTAAATACTGTAGCAGTTCACAGAGTCAAAAGAA
>NW_007219730.1:0-714 GCF_000164805.1 Carlito syrichta | reverse complement strand
CTAAGTAGTGTGTACCAAAGGTTTTACCCACTCCCTTTCTTCAATGTGAATTCTGCCTTTTACAAATTTCCTTGGAACTTAATTTTAAGATCAGTGATTTTAAAGTTAAGGGACAACCCAGTAAGAGTGCACACAAGCAAATATAGGGCTTAGTGTACCACCATTACACAATATAAATATACTGAGTGAGTATAAATTAATTAAATTTTGCTACTGTGTAAATCTAAAACTGCATAACTTTAAGATTTACCTTTTTCTAACTACAATATCCATTAAGGTGTTATCTAAGTTATAATGAACTTTCAAATTGATTAGTCACTACTTAAAGTATGAATATGTAGTCAATTGAAAAATAAAATCTACACCAAAATTTGTGGAATGTTATCAGGCCTGCAAAATATATTAGCTTAACCTGGATTAAACTTATTAAAATTACTAAATGAAAACTTTCCCCCTGTGTCTCAAAGGATGCCTAACTCCCCTGAACTGGTATATAAAATTGAGAATGTATGTGCATTTTCCTAGGAAGACATCCTATAGCATCTATCAAGCTTGTATTATAGTTGGACTACAGTTAAAGTACATAAAATAGATAGAGTTTGTCTAGACTAATGCTTAAAGTCAAGGACTTTGTTTAAATACTGTAGCAGTTTACAGAGTCAAAAGAAAACCTTTAGGAATTAGGATAGCACTGGAGACCTTATAACTTAAAAA
>NW_007219729.1:0-3418 GCF_000164805.1 Carlito syrichta | reverse complement strand
ACAAATTTCCTTGGAACTTAATTTAAGATCAGTGATTTTAAAGTTAAGGGACAACCCAGTAAGAGTGCACACAAGCAAATATAGGGCTTAGTGTACCACCATTACACAATATAAATATACTGAGTGAGTATAAATTAATTAAATTTTGCTACTGTGTAAATCTAAAACTGCATAACTTTAAGATTTACCTTTTTCTAACTACAATATCCATTAAGGTGTTATCTAAGTTATAATGAACTTTCAAATTGATTAGTCACTACTTAAAGTATGAATATGTAGTCAATTGAAAAATAAAATCTACACCAAAATTTGTGGAATGTTATCAGGCCTGCAAAATATATTAGCTTAACCTGGATTAAACTTATTAAAATTACTAAATGAAAACTTTCCCCCTGTGTCTCAAAGGATGCCTAACTCCCCTGAACTGGTATATAAAATTGAGAATGTATGTGCATTTTCCTAGGAAGACATCCTATAGCATCTATCAAGCTTGTATTATAGTTGGACTACAGTTAAAGTACATAAAATAGATAGAGTTTGTCTAGACTAATGCTTAAAGTCAAGGACTTTGTTTAAATACTGTAGCAGTTCACAGAGTCAAAAGAAAACCTTTAGGAATTAGGATAGCACTGGAGACCTTATAACTTAAAAAACAGGAACTCAACAAGACTCTCTTCTCCACACGTGCCCCTCAGGTTTTATTCTCTTCTGCTGATAATGGACTTTCTTTATGATGTCAGCAAACATGGCTACAGAGCCTTCAGGTTTATTTCCATTTCTTTGATGCATGATACCAATGTCTTCCAGCTCCTTCACCGCCAACTCCTCTCTCTGTTTGTAAATTCCTGGGAGGGCTCTGACTGGCCTGGTATAGATTTTCTGTCCCTTCATACTTTGGCTAAGAAGATAAAAAATTCTGATTTGCTCAGCCTAGTCCATTTACCATTCAGTTAGTGTCAGTACCACAACAGCAAAGGACAATAATGTGCATAGTGGAAGTGTATTAACATCAACATCATAGCTGGCACAAGTGTGAGTGGGTCAACTGCTCCCAAAAGTGTTTTTTTAAAAATGTGCCATCAGACTGGAAGAACTGTCCCCACAATCACACTTTAGGCCTGCCTTCATGATGTCTATACTCATGTAATAACACTACTATTTTTCCTTATTAACAATTATATAAAACAGTTCTCAATCTATGTTAATAAAAAATATTGCCCTAGTTATTTAGCAAACACCATGTGAAACATTTATTTTCTTCCAATACCAAATACCAGCAAACTGAAAAAGAACAGTTACTGAATTCAAACATACTTTTTAAAAAATATTATTGCTTTGGAATTAAATTGTAACACGAAGACACACACTGATTTTGTTCTATGTTATGTAGTTCATGTATTCATATCCTTGTAATATTTTCTGTTAGCATGAAAATAAGAGTTGTTACACAAGCAAGAGTAAAATATATATTGAACTTACATCCTCTATGTCTTTGTCCAGAACTACTATTCTTAGAGGTATGGTCAAATTTAAACTGTCAGAAATGGTTGCTCCCACTGGCACAGATTCAAGGATATAGTCTTGATAACTGGGCATTGTGAAATATGGGCTTTGATTGTTTTTATTCAGTATTTCAATGCATAGACTGGCAAAGGCAGGAAGAGGATGACTATTGTCCTGTTCAGCTTAAAAGTGAAAAACAAGCAACAGATTTTTAAAATATGTCGTGCTATGCTCTTGAAGTATCAATTTTCATGCAATAAATAGCATGAAAATTATACATTATATATACTCTATAGTATCTACTATATATAATTCATTATATATAACCAATATTATTACGGAAAGAAAAAATGTTTTAAAGGGCAAATAGAAAGCATAAATGAGAAAATAAAAGTCTAGAAAGACTTAATCAATAGGTTGGTTCCCTCTTTTCAATTCCAGTAATATATATATATATATTTTAAATCACTGAAACAAATTATTGTAATTGTTATTGCATACAGAAAGAAGAGATACTTGTGTTTAAATACATTTAGTCAAAATATTAAGAAGTGGAGATATTTGAATAAAAGAGAAAAGGTTTATAACTCAAATAAAGTACTATAATTATTTTTGTGTCTTCCATGTCTATTCACTTAACACTAATGAGTAAATTACTGCTATGGTTTGAATGTTTATGTATTCCCACAATATTTTATTTTATTTATTTATTTATTTATTTATTTTTTTTTTTTGAGTTGGAGTCTCACTCTGTCACCCAGACTTGAGTGCAGTGGCCGCTCCCGGCCACCACAGCCTAAACCTGCTGGGCTCCAGCGATCCTTCCACTTCAGCCTTCCAAGTAGCCAGAATGACAGGTATGCGCCACCACGCCCAACTGATTTTTTTAAATTTATTGTAGAGATGAGGTCTCGCTGCCCAGGCGGGTCTCGAACCCGTGGGCTCAGGCAATCCACTCATCTCAGCCTCTCATCCCACAATATTTTAATCCTAACCTCCCCAAAGCAATGCTATAAGAGGTACAGCATCTGGAAGTTGATAAGATCATTAGGGCAGAGGCTTCACACATGAGGTTTGTACCCTTTATAAATGTGGCCCTACAGAACTCTTTTGCCCCTATTATATGAGAACCCAGAAAGAAGTCACCCTCTATGAGAAAGTGGGTTATCCCCAGATACCAAATTTGCCAGCACCTTGGTCTTGGAATTTCTAGTCTCCAGAACTGTGAGAAATAGGTGTTTTTTGTTTTTAAGCTCCCAAGTATATGGTATTTGATCAAAGCAACCCAAATAGACTAGCACAATCCCAAATAATTCATAATTATATTTAAAATTAATGGATTAAGGCTATAATTATTGCCCAGTGAAAGTCCCCGAAAATGTCCTAAAAAGGACAGATAATTTCATTGTAATACTTTTATTAGCTATAGAATTGCAAGTATTAATTAACCAGAAACATATTATTCAAATAAAATAAATATTCTTGTTTTATGTATATGCTTGTTTTGGGGAGCTAATTCCTCAATTTTAAGAATTTGATGAAAATTTCTAATAAATTTTCTAAGGAAATTTCCACATAGTCATGATGTGAATGGGAAAACACAAACACTCAATTTTGTTTTTTAAAAAATTATTTTATTATATAAAAATAAAAAAGTTTAATTTAAAAAACAATTTCATCACAATTAATTTCTAAAAAATTTTATCCAACTTTTAGGAAAAAACATTGATATAATTCAATGATTTATAATGTTATTGAAATAGACACAAATCCTGACATAATCTTTTTTGATATATTTTCCTTGTTTTTAGAATAGTTACATTTTGAAATTAATTCATAACTAAAATGAACTATTTGATATGAAACCCTGGAGTGCCACTGAAGATAAAATAGTGACATTTTGGCTATGAAAGTT
>NW_007219728.1:0-831 GCF_000164805.1 Carlito syrichta | reverse complement strand
TCCATTAAGGTGTTATCTAAGTTATAATGAACTTTCAAATTGATTAGTCACTACTTAAAGTATGAATATGTAGTCAATTGAAAAATAAAATCTACACCAAAATTTGTGGAATGTTATCAGGCCTGCAAAATATATTAGCTTAACCTGGATTAAACTTATTAAAATTACTAAATGAAAACTTTCCCCCTGTGTCTCAGAGGATGCCTAACTCCCCTGAACTGGTATATAAAATTGAGAATGTATGTGCATTTTCCTAGGAAGACATCCTATAGCATCTATCAAGCTTGTATTATAGTTGGACTACAGTTAAAGTACATAAAATAGATAGAGTTTGTCTAGACTAATGCTTAAAGTCAAGGACTTTGTTTAAATACTGTAGCAGTTCACAGAGTCAAAAGAAAACCTTTAGGAATTAGGATAGCACTGGAGACCTTATAACTTAAAAAACAGGAACTCAACAAGACTCTCTTCTCCACACGTGCCCCTCAGGTTTTATTCTCTTCTGCTGATAATGGACTTTCTTTATGATGTCAGCAAACATGGCTACAGAGCCTTCAGGTTTATTTCCATTTCTTTGATGCATGATACCAATGTCTTCCAGCTCCTTCACCGCCAACTCCTCTCTCTGTTTGTAAATTCCTGGGAGGGCTCTGACTGGCCTGGGTATAGATTTTCTGTCCCTTCATACTTTGGCTAAGAAGATAAAAAATTCTGATTTGCTCAGCCTAGTCCATTTACCATTCAGTTAGTGTCAGTACCACAACAGCAAAGGACAATAATGTGCATAGTGGAAGTGTATTAACATCAACATCATAGCTGGCACAAGTGTGA
>NW_007219727.1:0-679 GCF_000164805.1 Carlito syrichta | reverse complement strand
ACATCCTATAGCATCTATCAAGCTTGTATTATAGTTGGACTACAGTTAAAGTACATAAAATAGATAGAGTTTGTCTAGACTAATGCTTAAAGTCAAGGACTTTGTTTAAATACTGTATCAGTTCACAGAGTCAAAAGAAAACCTTTAGGAATTATGATAGCACTGGAGACCTTATAACTTAAAAAACAGGAACTCAACAAGACTCTCTTCTCCACACGTGCCCCTCAGGTTTTATTCTCTTCTGCTGATAATGGACTTTCTTTATGATGTCAGCAAACATGGCTACAGAGCCTTCAGGTTTATTTCCATTTCTTTGATGCATGATACCAATGTCTTCCAGCTCCTTCACCGCCAACTCCTCTCTCTGTTTGTAAATTCCTGGGAGGGCTCTGACTGGCCTGGTATATATTTTCTGTCCCTTCATACTTTGGCTAAGAAGATAAAAAATTCTGATTTGCTCAGCCTAGTCCATTTACCATTCAGTTAGTGTCAGTACCACAACAGCAAAGGACAATAATGTGCATAGTGGAAGTGTATTAACATCAACATCATAGCTGGCACAAGTGTGAGTGGGTCAACTGCTCCCAAAAGTGTTTTTTTAAAAATGTGCCATCAGACTGGAAGAACTGTCCCCACAATCACTCTTTAGGCCTGCCTTCATGATGTCTATACTCATGTA
>NW_007219726.1:0-745 GCF_000164805.1 Carlito syrichta | reverse complement strand
TAAAGTACATAAAATAGATAGAGTTTGTCTAGACTAATGCTTAAAGTCAAGGACTTGTTTAAATACTGTAGCAGTTCACAGAGTCAAAAGAAAACCTTTAGGAATTAGGATAGCACTGGAGACCTTATAACTTAAAAAACAGGAACTCAACAAGACTCTCTTCTCCACACGTGCCCCTCAGGTTTTATTCTCTTCTGCTGATAATGGACTTTCTTTATGATGTCAGCAAACATGGCTACAGAGCCTTCAGGTTTATTTCCATTTCTTTGATGCATGATACCAATGTCTTCCAGCTCCTTCACCGCCAACTCCTCTCTCTGTTTGTAAATTCCTGGGAGGGCTCTGACTGGCCTGGTATAGATTTTCTGTCCCTTCATACTTTGGCTAAGAAGATAAAAAATTCTGATTTGCTCAGCCTAGTCCATTTACCATTCAGTTAGTGTCAGTACCACAACAGCAAAGGACAATAATGTGCATAGTGGAAGTGTATTAACATCAACATCATAGCTGGCACAAGTGTGAGTGGGTCAACTGCTCCCAAAAGTGTTTTTTTAAAAATGTGCCATCAGACTGGAAGAACTGTCCCCACAATCACTCTTTAGGCCTGCCTTCATGATGTCTATACTCATGTAATAACACTACTATTTTTCCTTATTAACAATTATATAAAACAGTTCTCAATCTATGTTAATAAAAAATATTGCCCTAGTTATTTAGCAAACACCATGTGAAACATTTATTTTCT
>NW_007219725.1:0-761 GCF_000164805.1 Carlito syrichta | reverse complement strand
GATAGCACTGGAGACCTTATAACTTAAAAAACAGGAACTCAACAAGACTCTCTTCTCCACACGTGCCCCTCAGGTTTTATTCTCTTCTGCTGATAATGGACTTTCTTTATGATGTCAGCAAACATGGCTACAGAGCCTTCAGGTTTATTTCCATTTCTTTGATGCATGATACCAATGTCTTCCAGCTCCTTCACCGCCAACTCCTCTCTCTGTTTGTAAATTCCTGGGAGGGCTCTGACTGGCCTGGTATAGATTTTCTGTCCCTTCATACTTTGGCTAAGAAGATAAAAAATTCTGATTTGCTCAGCCTAGTCCATTTACCATTCAGTTAGTGTCAGTACCACAACAGCAAAGGACAATAATGTGCATAGTGGAAGTGTATTAACATCAACATCATAGCTGGCACAAGTGTGAGTGGGTCAACTGCTCCCAAAAATGTTTTTTTAAAAATGTGCCATCAGACTGGAAGAACTGTCCCCACAATCACTCTTTAGGCCTGCCTTCATGATGTCTATACTCATGTAATAACACTACTATTTTTCCTTATTAACAATTATATAAAACAGTTCTCAATCTATGTTAATAAAAAATATTGCCCTAGTTATTTAGCAAACACCATGTGAAACATTTATTTTCTTCCAATACCAAATACCAGCAAACTGAAAAAGAACAGTTACTGAATTCAAACATACTTTTTAAAAAATATTATTGCTTTGGAATTAAATTGTAACACGAAGACACACACTGATTTTGTTCTATGT
>NW_007219724.1:0-799 GCF_000164805.1 Carlito syrichta | reverse complement strand
GGAACTCAACAAGACTCTCTTCTCCACACGTGCCCCTCAGGTTTTATTCTCTTCTGCTGATAATGGACTTTCTTTATGATGTCAGCAAACATGGCTACAGAGCCTTCAGGTTTATTTCCATTTCTTTGATGCATGATACCAATGTCTTCCAGCTCCTTCACCGCCAACTCCTCTCTCTGTTTGTAAATTCCTGGGAGGGCTCTGACTGGCCTGGTATAGATTTTCTGTCCCTTCATACTTTGGCTAAGAAGATAAAAAATTCTGATTTGCTCAGCCTAGTCCATTTACCATTCAGTTAGTGTCAGTACCACAACAGCAAAGGACAATAATGTGCATAGTGGAAGTGTATTAACATCAACATCATAGCTGGCACAAGTGTGAGTGGGTCAACTGCTCCCAAAAGTGTTTTTTTAAAAATGTACCATCAGACTGGAAGAACTGTCCCCACAATCACACTTTAGGCCTGCCTTCATGATGTCTATACTCATGTAATAACACTACTATTTTTCCTTATTAACAATTATATAAAACAGTTCTCAATCTATGTTAATAAAAAATATTGCCCTAGTTATTTAGCAAACACCATGTGAAACATTTATTTTCTTCCAATACCAAATACCAGCAAACTGAAAAAGAACAGTTACTGAATTCAAACATACTTTTTAAAAAATATTATTGCTTTGGAATTAAATTGTAACACGAAGACACACACTGATTTTGTTCTATGTTATGTAGTTCATGTATTCATATCCTTGTAATATTTTCTGTTAGCATGAAAAATAAGAGTAGTTACACAAGC
>NW_007219723.1:0-7331 GCF_000164805.1 Carlito syrichta | reverse complement strand
AACTTTCTCCCTGTGTCTCAGAGGATGCCTAACTCCCCTGAACTGGTATATAAAATTGAGAATGTATGTGCATTTTCCTAGGAAGACATCCTATAGCATCTATCAAGCTTGTATTATAGTTGGACTACAGTTAAAGTACATAAAATAGATAGAGTTTGTCTAGACTAATGCTTAAAGTCAAGGACTTTGTTTAAATACTGTAGCAGTTCACAGAGTCGAAAGAAAACCTTTAGGAATTAGGATAGTACTGGAGACCTTATAACTTAAAAAACAGGAACTCAACAAGACTCTCTTCTCCACACGTGCCCCTCAGGTTTTATTCTCTTCTGCTGATAATGGACTTTCTTTATGATGTCAGCAAACATGGCTACAGAGCCTTCAGGTTTATTTCCATTTCTTTGATGCATGATACCAATGTCTTCCAGCTCCTTCACCGCCAACTCCTCTCTCTGTTTGTAAATTCCTGAGAGGGCTCTGACTGGCCTGGTATAGATTTTCTGTCCCTTCATACTTTGGCTAAGAAGATAAAAAATTCTGATTTGCTCAGCCTAGTCCATTTACCATTCAGTTAGTGTCAGTACCACAACAGCAAAGGACAATAATGTGCATAGTGGAAAGTGTATTACATCAACATCATAGCTGGCACAAGTGTGAGTGGGTCAACTGCTCCCAAAAGTGTTTTTTAAAAATGTACCATCAGACTGGAAGAACTGTCCCCACAATCACACTTTAGGCCTGCCTTCATGATGTCTATACTCATGTAATAACACTACTATTTTTCCTTATTAACAATTATATAAAACAGTTCTCAATCTATGTTAATAAAAAATATTGCCCTAGTTATTTAGCAAACACCATGTGAAACATTTATTTTCTTCCAATACCAAATACCAGCAAACTGAAAAAGAACAGTTACTGAATTCAAACATACTTTTTAAAAAATATTATTGCTTTGGAATTAAATTGTAACACGAAGACACACACTGATTTTGTTCTATGTTATGTAGTTCATGTATTCATATCCTTGTAATATTTTCTGTTAGCATGAAAATAAGAGTTGTTACACAAGCAAGAGTAAAATATATATTGAACTTACATCCTCTATGTCTTTGTCCAGAACTACTATTCTTAGAGGTATGGTCAAATTTAAACTGTCAGAAATGGTTGCTCCCACTGGCACAGATTCAAGGATATAGTCTTGATAACTGGGCATTGTGAAATATGGGCTTTGATTGTTTTTATTCAGTATTTCAATGCATAGACTGGCAAAGGCAGGAAGAGGATGACTATTGTCCTGTTCAGCTTAAAAGTGAAAAACAAGCAACAGATTTTTAAAATATGTCGTGCTATGCTCTTGAAGTATCAATTTTCATGCAATAAATAGCATGAAAATTATACATTATATATACTCTATAGTATCTACTATATATAATTCATTATATATAACCAATATTATTACGGAAAGAAAAAATGTTTTAAAGGGCAAATAGAAAGCATAAATGAGAAAATAAAAGTCTAGAAAGACTTAATCAATAGGTTGGTTCCCTCTTTTCAATTCCAGTAATATATATATATATATTTTAAATCACTGAAACAAATTATTGTAATTGTTATTGCATACAGAAAGAAGAGATACTTGTGTTTAAATACATTTAGTCAAAATATTAAGAAGTGGAGATATTTGAATAAAAGAGAAAAGGTTTATAACTCAAATAAAGTACTATAATTATTTTTGTGTCTTCCATGTCTATTCACTTAACACTAATGAGTAAATTACTGCTATGGTTTGAATGTTTATGTATTCCCACAATATTTTATTTTATTTATTTATTTATTTATTTATTTTTTTTTTTTGAGTTGGAGTCTCACTCTGTCACCCAGACTTGAGTGCAGTGGCCGCTCCCGGCCACCACAGCCTAAACCTGCTGGGCTCCAGCGATCCTTCCACTTCAGCCTTCCAAGTAGCCAGAATGACAGGTATGCGCCACCACGCCCAACTGATTTTTTTAAATTTATTGTAGAGATGAGGTCTCGCTGCCCAGGCGGGTCTCGAACCCGTGGGCTCAGGCAATCCACTCATCTCAGCCTCTCATCCCACAATATTTTAATCCTAACCTCCCCAAAGCAATGCTATTAAGAGGTACAGCATCTGGAAGTTGATAAGATCATTAGGGCAGAGGCTTCACACATGAGGTTTGTACCCTTATAAATGTGGCCCTACAGAACTCTTTTGCCCCTATTATATGAGAACCCAGAAAGAAGTCACCCTCTATGAGAAAGTGGGTTATCCCCAGATACCAAATTTGCCAGCACCTTGGTCTTGGAATTTCTAGTCTCCAGAACTGTGAGAAATAGGTGTTTTTTGTTTTTAAGCTCCCAAGTATATGGTATTTGATCAAAGCAACCCAAATAGACTAGCACAATCCCAAATAATTCATAATTATATTTAAAATTAATGGATTAAGGCTATAATTATTGCCCAGTGAAAGTCCCCGAAAATGTCCTAAAAAGGACAGATAATTTCATTGTAATACTTTTATTAGCTATAGAATTGCAAGTATTAATTAACCAGAAACATATTATTCAAATAAAATAAATATTCTTGTTTTATGTATATGCTTGTTTTGGGGAGCTAATTCCTCAATTTTAAGAATTTGATGAAAATTTCTAATAAATTTTCTAAGGAAATTTCCACATAGTCATGATGTGAATGGGAAAACACAAACACTCAATTTTGTTTTTTAAAAAATTATTTTATTATATAAAAATAAAAAAGTTTAATTTAAAAAACAATTTCATCACAATTAATTTCTAAAAAATTTTATCCAACTTTTAGGAAAAAACATTGATATAATTCAATGATTTATAATGTTATTGAAATAGACACAAATCCTGACATAATCTTTTTTGATATATTTTCCTTGTTTTTAGAATAGTTACATTTTGAAATTAATTCATAACTAAAATGAACTATTTGATATGAAACCCTGGAGTGCCACTGAAGATAAAATAGTGACATTTTGGCTATGAAAGTTTATAAGTAATTTAGATAGATATCTTTAATTATCAATTCTAAGGTACAAACTTGGCCCTCTAGAAGGTAATTTTTTTCTTCTATTAGTAATGTAGCATTTTCATCAATTAAAAGGGTAGGTAACAAGCCATAGTGATGTTTGGCAGAATTAGTGACTTTGCACCCAAAAACATCACAATATATTTTCACTTCACATTATTATTTATATTAAAAATATGTTGAAATAACATTTGTATAGATTATTAATTTGAAATCATATGTTGTCAGTTTTTAAAGCAAGCTGTGAAGCCAGTAAAAACAGGTAGTATTTGCACTATAAGAAAGGGATTGGTGGTCATGGGACACTGCCAGAGGAGGGAGGGAGGGGGCACAAAATATCAATAAGGGTCACTAAGTCTGGATAATTATTTTATTGAATTTAAATTTATTTTATTTTATTTACTATTTGATTTTTTTATTTTGTAGAGACAAGTTTTAACTATGAGGCCAAGGCTAGTCTCAAACTCCTGTCCACAAGTAATCATCCCACCTTGGTCTCCCAAAAAGCTGGGATGTGAGGCAGAAACTACTAAGTCTGGCTAATTATTTTATTTATCATATCATATTATATTTTTTACTATATTACCTTATTTTGTTTTATTTAATTTTACTTTACTTTATTTTACTACTTTATTTTTTTTTATTTTGTAGATACATGGTTTTGCTATTAGGCCCAACCAAATCTCAATCTCCAGGCCTCAGGAAACACAAAGTCTGGCTAATTATTTAATATTTTAGTTTAGTTTAGTCCCTCGGTCTCCCAAAGTGCTGGGAGGCCAGGCAAGAACCACTAAGTCTGGTTACTACTTTTATCTTATTTTATTTCATATTATGTAATTTTATTTTATTTTATTATAATTTACTACTTATTTTTTTTTTAATTTTCTGGAGACATGGTTTTGTTCTGAAACCCAGGCTAGTCTCAGACACCTAGTCTCAAGCAATCGTCCCACCTCAGTCTTCCAAACTGCTGAGATTCCAGGCAGGAATCACTAAATCTGGCTAATTATTTCATTTCATTTCATTTCATTTTATATTACTTTATTTTGTTATTGTATTTTATTTCATTTTTCTTTACTATTTAATTTTTTTATTTTGTAGAGACAGGGTGTTGCTATGAGGTCCAGGCTAGTCTAAAACTCCAGATCTCAATTGATCCTCACACCACAGCCTCCCAAATGCTGAGATGCCTAGCAGGAACCACTAAGTCTGACTAATGATTTTATTTTGTTTTATATTATATCATTTTATTTTAACATATTTAATTTTACTTTACTTTACAATTGTATTTTTTGTAGAGACAGGGATTTTCTATGAGGCCTAGACTAGTCTCAAACTGCTGGCCTGAAACCATCCTGCCACCTTGGACTCACAAAGTGCTGGGTTACTAGTCAGGAAACACAAAGTCTGGTTAATTATTTTATATTTTAATTTAGTTTAGTTTAGTTCATTTCAGTTTAATTTACTATTGTATTTTTTTTATTTTGTAGAGAAAGTTTTTGCTGTGAGACCCAGGCTAGTCTCAAACTCCTGGCCTCAAGTTATCCTCCTGCCTCGGCCTCCCAAAGTGCTGGGAACCCAGGCAGAATCCACTAAGTCTTGTTAATTTTTCATTTTATTCTATTTTATTTTACCTTATTATTTTATTTTTTAATTTTGTAAAGACAGGGTTTTGCTTGAGGCCCAGGATAGTCTCAAACTCCTGGCAGCATACGATCTTCCCGCCTTGGCCCTCCCAAAGTGCTGGAATGCCAGGCAGGAATCACTAAGTCTGGCTAATCATTTTATTTTATTTTATATTTTTATTTTATTTTATCTTAATTTACTATTATATCTATTTGTTTTGTAGAGTCAGCGTTTTGCTTTGAGTCCCAAGCTAGTCTCAAACTCCTGGCTTTAAGCAATCCTTCCACCTTGGCCTCCCAAAGTGCTGGGTTTGCAGACTGGCACCACTAAGTCTGATTAATTATTTTGTATTTTATTTTATTTTATTTTACTTTGCTTTACTTATTTTATTTTATTTTACTTTAATTTGCAATTTTTTATTTTATTTTGTAGAGAAAGGTTTTGCTATGAGGCCCAGGCTAGTCTCAAACTCCTGACCTCAAGTGACCTTTCTGTCTCGGCCTCCCATAATGCTGCGATGACAGGGAGGAACCATTAAGTCTTGTTATTTATTTTATTTTATTTTACTATATATTTTTTTAATTTTGTAGAAGTAGGGTTTTGCTATGAGGCTCAGGCTCTACTCAAACTCCTGACCGCAAGCCATGCTCCCTCATTGGCCTCCCAAAGTGCTAGGATGACAGATAGGAACCACTAAGTCTGCCCGATAATTTTATTTTAATTAATTTACTTTTTCTTTTTTTTTTTACTTTGTAGAGAAAGCTTTAGCTATGAGGCCCAGGCTAATCTCAAACTCCTGAACTCAAGCAATCCTCCCACCTCAGCCTCAAAAGTGTTGGGATGACAGGCAGGAACCACTAAATATCTCTATTTTTATTTTATTTTATGTTATTTTATATTATTTTATTTTGCTTTACTATTTTATTTTTTTATATCATAGAGAAATTGTTTTGCTATGAGTCCCAGGCTAGTCTCAAACTCCTGGCATCAAGCAATTCAGCAGCCTTGGCCTCCCAATTTGCTGGGTTGACAGGCAGAAACCATTAAGTCTGGCTGTTAATTTAATTTAATTTTATATTATTTTATTTTAATTTACTATCTTATTTTTTAATTTGTAGAGAAAGGTTTTGCTATGAGGCCCAGGCTAGTATCAAATTTCTGGCCTCAAGCGATCCTCCTGCCTCTGCCTCCCAAAGTCCTGAGAACCCAGGCAGGAACCACTAAGTCTGGCTAATTATTTTATTTTATTTTTCTTTACTTTTTGTTTTTTTTATTTTATAGAGACAGGGATATGCCATGAGGCCCAGGCTAGTTTAAAATTCGTGGCCTCAATTGATCCTCCCACCTCGGTCTCCCAAAGTGCTGCAGTGCCATGCAGGAACCACAAAGTCTGGATAATTACTTTTTTATTTCATTTTATTATACTTTATTTTTTTATTTCATTTTATTTTATTTTACTTTAGAATATTATTTTTTTAATTTTGTAGAGATAGGGTCTTGCCATGAGACCCAGGCTAGTCTCAAAATCCTGGCCTTAAGTGATCCTCCCACCTATGCCTCCCAAAGTGCAGTGATGAAAGGCAGGAACCACTAAGCCTGGCTTACTATTTTATTTTATTTTATCTTACTTTACTATTCTATTTTTTTTATTTTGTAGAGACAGTGGTTTGCTATTTGGCTCAGGCTAGTCTCAAACTCCTGGGCCCAGGCGATCCTCCTGCCTCGGCCTCCCAAAGTTTTGGGATAACAGGCAGGAACCACTAAGTCTGGTTGATTATTTTATGCTATTTTATTTATCTTTGCCATTTTTTTTAAATTTTGTAGAGATTGTGTTTTGCCAAGAACCCCAGGCTGGTCTCAAACTCCTAGACTCAAGCAATTCTCCTGCCTTGGCCTCCCAAAGTGCTGGAATGACAGGCAGAAACCACTAAGTCTGGCTAATTATTTATTTTATTTTATTATAATGTACTATTTTATTTATTTATTTATTTACTTATTTATTTTTGAGTTGGAGTCTCACTCTGTTGCCCAGACTGGAGTGCAGTGGTCACTCCCAGTCACTGCAGCCTCGCTTGCTGGGCTCTGGCAATCCTTCTGCCTCAGCCTTCCAAGTAGCCGGAATTACAGGCATGCACTACCACACCCAGCTGATTTTTTGATTTATTGTAGAGATTAGGTCTTGCTACCCAGGCGGGTCTCGAGCCCATGGGCTCAGACAATCCACTCACCTCAGCCTCCCAAAGGTGCGGGATTACAGGCTGAGCCATCAAGCCCCGCTATTTTTTTTTAATTTTGTAAAGAAAGATTTTGTTATGAGGCCCAGGCTAGTTTCAAACTCCTGGCCTCAAGCGATGCTCTTGCCTTGGCCTCCCAAAGTACTGGAACCCAGGCAGGAACCAATACGTATGGCTAATTTAATTTTATTTTTAATTTATTTCATTTTACTTTTTTAATGTATTTCATTTTATTTTATTTTATTTTATTTTACATTACTGTTTTATTTTTTTATTTTGTGGAGACAGGGTTTTTGGTAAGAGCCCCAGGCTAGTCTCCAACTCCTGTCCTCAAGTGAACCTCCTACCTTAGCCTCCAAAAGTCTTATGATGACAAGCATGAACTACTAAGACTCACT
>NW_007219722.1:0-4653 GCF_000164805.1 Carlito syrichta | reverse complement strand
TTTCTAAGGAAATTTCCACATAGTCATGATGTGAATGGGAAAACACAAACACTCAATTTTGTTTTTAAAAAATTATTTTATTATATAAAAATAAAAAAGTTTAATTTAAAAAACAATTTCATCACAATTAATTTCTAAAAAATTTTATCCAACTTTTAGGAAAAAACATTGATATAATTCAATGATTTATAATGTTATTGAAATAGACACAAATCCTGACATAATCTTTTTTGATATATTTTCCTTGTTTTTAGAATAGTTACATTTTGAAATTAATTCATAACTAAAATGAACTATTTGATATGAAACCCTGGAGTGCCACTGAAGATAAAATAGTGACATTTTGGCTATGAAAGTTTATAAGTAATTTAGATAGATATCTTTAATTATCAATTCTAAGGTACAAACTTGGCCCTCTAGAAGGTAATTTTTTTCTTCTATTAGTAATATAGCATTTTCATCAATTAAAAGGGTAGGTAACAAGCCATAGTGATGTTTGGCAGAATTAGTGACTTTGCACCCAGAAACATCACAATATATTTTCACTTCACATTATTATTTATATTAAAAATATGTTGAAATAACATTTGTATAGATTATTAATTTGAAATCATATGTTGTCAGTTTTTAAAGCAAGCTGTGAAGCCAGTAAAAACAGGTAGTATTTGCACTATAAGAAAGGGATTGGTGGTCATGGGACACTGCCAGAGGAGGGAGGGAGGGGGCACAAAATATCAATGAGGGTCACTAAGTCTGGATAATTATTTTATTGAATTTAAATTTATTTTATTTTATTTACTATTTGATTTTTTTATTTTGTAGAGACAAGTTTTAACTATGAGGCCAAGGCTAGTCTCAAACTCCTGTCCACAAGTAATCATCCCACCTTGGTCTCCCAAAAAGCTGGGATGTGAGGCAGAAACTACTAAGTCTGGCTAATTATTTTATTTATCATATCATATTATATTTTTTACTATATTACCTTATTTTGTTTTATTTAATTTTACTTTACTTTATTTTACTACTTTATTTTTTTTTATTTTGTAGATACATGGTTTTGCTATTAGGCCCAACCAAATCTCAATCTCCAGGCCTCAGGAAACACAAAGTCTGGCTAATTATTTAATATTTTAGTTTAGTTTAGTCCCTCGGTCTCCCAAAGTGCTGGGAGGCCAGGCAAGAACCACTAAGTCTGGTTACTACTTTTATCTTATTTTATTTCATATTATGTAATTTTATTTTATTTTATTATAATTTACTACTTATTTTTTTTTTAATTTTCTGGAGACATGGTTTTGTTCTGAAACCCAGGCTAGTCTCAGACACCTAGTCTCAAGCAATCGTCCCACCTCAGTCTTCCAAACTGCTGAGATTCCAGGCAGGAATCACTAAATCTGGCTAATTATTTCATTTCATTTCATTTCATTTTATATTACTTTATTTTGTTATTGTATTTTATTTCATTTTTCTTTACTATTTAATTTTTTTATTTTGTAGAGACAGGGTGTTGCTATGAGGTCCAGGCTAGTCTAAAACTCCAGATCTCAATTGATCCTCACACCACAGCCTCCCAAATGCTGAGATGCCTAGCAGGAACCACTAAGTCTGACTAATGATTTTATTTTGTTTTATATTATATCATTTTATTTTAACATATTTAATTTTACTTTACTTTACAATTGTATTTTTTGTAGAGACAGGGATTTTCTATGAGGCCTAGACTAGTCTCAAACTGCTGGCCTGAAACCATCCTGCCACCTTGGACTCACAAAGTGCTGGGTTACTAGTCAGGAAACACAAAGTCTGGTTAATTATTTTATATTTTAATTTAGTTTAGTTTAGTTCATTTCAGTTTAATTTACTATTGTATTTTTTTTATTTTGTAGAGAAAGTTTTTGCTGTGAGACCCAGGCTAGTCTCAAACTCCTGGCCTCAAGTTATCCTCCTGCCTCGGCCTCCCAAAGTGCTGGGAACCCAGGCAGAATCCACTAAGTCTTGTTAATTTTTCATTTTATTCTATTTTATTTTACCTTATTATTTTATTTTTTAATTTTGTAAAGACAGGGTTTTGCTTGAGGCCCAGGATAGTCTCAAACTCCTGGCAGCATACGATCTTCCCGCCTTGGCCTCCCAAAGTGCTGGAATGCCAGGCAGGAATCACTAAGTCTGGCTAATCATTTTATTTTATTTTATATTTTTATTTTATTTTATCTTAATTTACTATTATATCTTTTTGTTTTGTAGAGTCAGCGTTTTGCTTTGAGTCCCAAGCTAGTCTCAAACTCCTGGCTATAAGCAATCCTTCCACCTTGGCCTCCCAAAGTGCTGGGTTTGCAGACTGGCACCACTAAGTCTGATTAATTATTTTGTATTTTATTTTATTTTATTTTACTTTGCTTTACTTATTTTATTTTATTTTACTTTAATTTGCAATTTTTTATTTTATTTTGTAGAGAAAGGTTTTGCTATGAGGCCCAGGCTAGTCTCAAACTCCTGACCTCAAGTGACCTTTCTGTCTCGGCCTCCCATAAAGCTGCGATGACAGGCAGGAACCATTAAGTCTTGTTATTTATTTTATTTTATTTTACTATATATTTTTTTAATTTTGTAGAAGTAGGGTTTTGCTATGAGGCTCAGGCTCAACTCAAACTCCTGACCTCAAGCCATGCTCCCTCATTGGCCTCCCAAAGTGCTAGGATGACAGATAGGAACCACTAAGTCTGCCCGATAATTTTATTTTAATTAATTTACTTTTTCTTTTTTTTTTTACTTTGTAGAGAAAGCTTTAGCTATGAGGCCCAGGCTAATCTCAAACTCCTGAACTCAAGCAATCCTCCCACCTCAGCCTCAAAAGTGTTGGGATGACAGGCAGGAACCACTAAATATCTCTATTTTTATTTTATTTTATGTTATTTTATATTATTTTATTTTGCTTTACTATTTTATTTTTTTATATCATAGAGAAATTGTTTTGCTATGAGTCCCAGGCTAGTCTCAAACTCCTGGCATCAAGCAATTCAGCAGCCTTGGCCTCCCAATTTGCTGGGTTGACAGGCAGAAACCATTAAGTCTGGCTGTTAATTTAATTTAATTTTATATTATTTTATTTTAATTTACTATCTTATTTTTTAATTTGTAGAGAAAGGTTTTGCTATGAGGCCCAGGCTAGTATCAAATTTCTGGCCTCAAGCGATCCTCCTGCCTCTGCCTCCCAAAGTCCTGAGAACCCAGGCAGGAACCACTAAGTCTGGCTAATTATTTTATTTTATTTTTCTTTACTTTTTGTTTTTTTTATTTTATAGAGACAGGGATATGCCATGAGGCCCAGGCTAGTTTAAAATTCGTGGCCTCAATTGATCCTCCCACCTCGGTCTCCCAAAGTGCTGCAGTGCCATGCAGGAACCACAAAGTCTGGATAATTACTTTTTTATTTCATTTTATTATACTTTATTTTTTTATTTCATTTTATTTTATTTTACTTTAGAATATTATTTTTTTAATTTTGTAGAGATAGGGTCTTGCCATGAGACCCAGGCTAGTCTCAAAATCCTGGCCTTAAGTGATCCTCCCACCTATGCCTCCCAAAGTGCAGTGATGAAAGGCAGGAACCACTAAGCCTGGCTTACTATTTTATTTTATTTTATCTTACTTTACTATTCTATTTTTTTTATTTTGTAGAGACAGTGGTTTGCTATTTGGCTCAGGCTAGTCTCAAACTCCTGGGCCCAGGCGATCCTCCTGCCTCGGCCTCCCAAAGTTTTGGGATAACAGGCAGGAACCACTAAGTCTGGTTGATTATTTTATGCTATTTTATTTATCTTTGCCATTTTTTTTAAATTTTGTAGAGATTGTGTTTTGCCAAGAACCCCAGGCTGGTCTCAAACTCCTAGACTCAAGCAATTCTCCTGCCTTGGCCTCCCAAAGTGCTGGAATGACAGGCAGAAACCACTAAGTCTGGCTAATTATTTATTTTATTTTATTATAATGTACTATTTTATTTATTTATTTATTTACTTATTTATTTTTGAGTTGGAGTCTCACTCTGTTGCCCAGACTGGAGTGCAGTGGTCACTCCCAGTCACTGCAGCCTCGCTTGCTGGGCTCTGGCAATCCTTCTGCCTCAGCCTTCCAAGTAGCCGGAATTACAGGCATGCACTACCACACCCAGCTGATTTTTTGATTTATTGTAGAGATTAGGTCTTGCTACCCAGGCGGGTCTCGAGCCCATGGGCTCAGACAATCCACTCACCTCAGCCTCCCAAAGGTGCGGGATTACAGGCTGAGCCATCAAGCCCCGCTATTTTTTTTTAATTTTGTAAAGAAAGATTTTGTTATGAGGCCCAGGCTAGTTTCAAACTCCTGGCCTCAAGCGATGCTCTTGCCTTGGCCTCCCAAAGTACTGGAACCCAGGCAGGAACCAATACGTATGGCTAATTTAATTTTATTTTTAATTTATTTCATTTTACTTTTTTAATGTATTTCATTTTATTTTATTTTATTTTATTTTACATTACTGTTTTATTTTTTTATTTTGTGGAGACAGGGTTTTTGGTAAGAGCCCCAGGCTAGTCTCCAACTCCTGTCCTCAAGTGAACCTCCTACCTTAGCCTCCAAAAGTCTTATGATGACAAGCATGAACTACTAAGACTCACT
>NW_007219721.1:0-760 GCF_000164805.1 Carlito syrichta | reverse complement strand
AATGGGAAAACACAAACACTCAATTTTGTTTTTTAAAAAATTATTTTATTATATAAAAATAAAAAAGTTTAATTTAAAAAACAATTTCATCACAATTAATTTCTAAAAAATTTTATCCAACTTTTAGGAAAAAACATTGATATAATTCAATGATTTATAATGTTATTGAAATAGACACAAATCCTGACATAATCTTTTTTGATATATTTTCCTTGTTTTTAGAATAGTTACATTTTGAAATTAATTCATAACTAAAATGAACTATTTGATATGAAACCCTGGAGTGCCACTGAAGATAAAATAGTGACATTTTGGCTATGAAAGTTTATAAGTAATTTAGATAGATATCTTTAATTATCAATTCTAAGGTACAAACTTGGCCCTCTAGAAGGTAATTTTTTTCTTCTATTAGTAATATAGCATTTTCATCAATTAAAAGGGTAGGTAACAAGCCATAGTGATGTTTGGCAGAATTAGTGACTTTGCACCCAAAAACATCACAATATATTTTCACTTCACATTATTATTTATATTAAAAATATGTTGAAATAACATTTGTATAGATTATTAATTTGAAATCATATGTTGTCAGTTTTTAAAGCAAGCTGTGAAGCCAGTAAAAACAGGTAGTATTTGCACTATAAGAAAGGGATTGGTGGTCATGGGACACTGCCAGAGGAGGGAGGGAGGGGGCACAAAATATCAATAAGGGTCACTAAGTCTGGATAATTATTTTATTGAATTTAAATTTATTTTATTT
>NW_007219720.1:0-768 GCF_000164805.1 Carlito syrichta | reverse complement strand
GGAATATACCCGGAGGAACTCAAATTGCCCTATGAAAAAGATTCGTGAATACACATGTTTATTGCAGCATTATTCACAATAGCAAAAACATGGAACCAACCACGCTGCCCATTGAATGAGGACTGGATAAAAAAAGTCCGGTAAATATACATGATGAAATATTACACAGTGCATGCCTGTAGTTCCAGCTACTTGGAAAGCTGAGGCGGAAGGATCGTCGGAGTCCAGCAGGTCGAGGCTGCGGTGGCTGGGAGCAGCCACTGTACTCCAGTCTGGGCGGCGGAGTGAGACCAACTCAAAAAAAAAAAAAAAAGAAAAGAAAAGAAAAGAAAAGAACTATTACACAGCCATAAATGAGAACAAAATTATGAACTTCGCAGCAACTTGGATGGACTTAGACTTGATAATACTGAGTGATCTATCACAGAAACAAGGAACTGAGTATCACATGTTCTCACTCATAAGCGGACCTTGAACAATTATTGTAATACTATAAGAAAGGGATTGGCAGTATTGGGAAACTGCCAGGGGAGGGGGGGCACCTCATCAACAAGGGTACCTCCATAATGAACCTTTTTATACCTAACCTTGAATCATACCCCACATCTTTAAAATAAAAAAAATGAATTTTGTTACTACAGAATTATCATAACTTTCATATTTCAATGTGACATATTTACACAAGGGGTGAATAGGTGCAGTCTTCCCAAACTTCCTTGACCTTAAAACCTTTGTGTTACACATCATTTTGTCAGACTAATGTCTCAT
>NW_007219719.1:0-3699 GCF_000164805.1 Carlito syrichta | reverse complement strand
TTGGAGTTAAATAGAAAATGTAGGTTTCAGTGCTGGTTTAACAGTAATAACCAATTTTCTCATAAAAGTTACTCAACCTCTTGAAACCTCAGTTTATTCACATGTTCAAAGGGAATTGTGCTATTAACAAGGTGTTAAAGTAAGATTTTAAATGAGATAATATAAAGTAACATTTAAATGAAGGGACTTATTTCTATTTGTATATTATAGCATAGTAAAAATTTTATTATTTCAAGGAAAGACCCAGACTTTGTTGAAAGAGTCTACCTTTGAGGTAGGGTGAGCCATTTAAATCTGAGAGAGAGTGGGCCATTATTTACAAAATGAGTGGAAAAAATACCGTTTACTCCTAAAAGAACGTGAGGATGAAGCTAGGAATGGAGAGAGAAAGGGAATGGAGGGAGGTTTCAGATCCTGTGCATCTGCTGTGTGATCCTTCATGATGCTTTTACCACAAAACCACCATAAACACCTTATACCCAAACTTCTTAGAACGAGTGACATTTCTGGAAACTCCTAAGGAGATTGAGTATTGATAGAGGCAGCTTACACAAGCAAGCAAGTCAGAGTATGCAAACTGAAGAAAATTTGCAAAATTGTGAAATTGGATTTTGAATCTGAGGAGACCACAAAACTGAATTTGAGCCACAAGTTAGGAGCAGGTGGGATCCATGGGGACAGCTGTATTCCAGCCATTCTGAGAACCATGGGGAAAAACTAGACAAGAAAAGATTGCTGGGAGACATGACTTATGTGTTCCAATATTGGAAGGCTGAAGGAGTTGCAATCTGACTTGATCCATATAGATCCACAGGGTAGAAATTAGGGCAATTTGTTGGTGTACCTGAAAGGCTAATTGTATCTTCATAGGAGCAGTGCACAAAGTTGGCCAAAAATGAATCAGCAGTCACATCAAGCAGTGTACTTCCTGTCATGGGAAGTGTTAAAGCAGAGGTCTACATGTTAGAAGTACAGGGAAAGCCAGGCAGGGTGGTGTAATCCCAGTACTTTGGGAGGCTGAGGTAAGAGGTTTGCCTGAGCCCAGGGATTCAAGATCAGCCTGTACAACTTGGCAAGACCTTGTCTCTACAATGCATCATAAAATTAGCCTGGCATGGTGGTGCATACCTGTAGTACCAGCTACTTGGAAGGCTGAGGCAGAAGGATTGCCTGAGCACAGCAGGTCAAGGGTGTGGTGGCCATGAGCCACCATATTGACTCAAAAATAAAAGTGTGGGGGGAAAGTATTTCTGTCTGAAGCTGACTTGTCACCTAAGTTTCTTTAATACTTTAGATTTAATATTAAACACCATGGAGAGAAGGGCAGGGATACAAAACAGAAACTGGAACTTCTTCAGCTGGAGGAAGTCATATACTCTACTATTGTCTTTTTTCCATGTGCCCACAGTGTGACAATTTTAATCTGAATCCTCTTGAAATTGATCCTGTTCAGCAATTTATTTCTAGGGTTACCTATCTCTTCCTCAGAGACATTGCATTAACCATCTCAAAAAGTGAAGAATAAAAGTCTAATTTTTGATAGCTTAAAAGGTATTTTGTCTTATATTAAGATTGCAACTCCTGCTTTCTTTTGTGTTTTTTGCCTGACAATTTGTTTTCCATTCTCTCTAACTTTGAGTCTGTGAATGTCCTTTTAGGGGAAATGAGTTTCTTGGAGACAACATATTGTTGCATCATGATATTTTATCCAATTTACCATCCTGTGTCTTTTCAGTGGTGCATTTAGTCTATTCACATTCAGGCTAATTATTGAGATGAGAGATTATCCCTGTCTTGAGGTTTTTATAGGATTTGTTGTTGTTGCTGCTGTTTGTTTATTTGTTTGTTGTCTCTCTTTTGATTTTGGAGTTAATTTATGTGTGTTTTCAATCTTTTCCCTGCATTCTTGTGAAGGACATTCCTTTTTTTTTCTTTTTTCTGTGTTTAATACTTTCTTAAGTGTCTCTTGTAGAGATGGTCTGGAGGCAGTGTACACTCTTAGGGATTGAATGTCTGGGAAGGATTTTAATTCTCCATTGCTGATGAAACTGGGGAGAGGAGAACCTATTCCATAAATGGTGCTGGGAAAACCAACTGATCACAGGCAAAAGATTGAAACAAGACCCCTACATATCACCATAAACAAAAATAAACTCCAAATGGATCAAAGACCTAAATGTAAAACTTCCAAATTATAAGAAACTTAGAGAATGCAGGAGACACCCTCATAAAAATTGGAACTGGCAACCCTTTCTGATCAAAATCTCAAGTGCCCATGCCATAAGAGATAAGATAGACAAGTGGGATCTCATCAAACTGACAAGTTTCTGTAAAATCAAAGAAGCCATCAAGAGAGTGGGGACACTACCCACAGACTGGGAAAAAAATATTTGGCAACTGTATACATGACAAAGGCCTAACAGCTAGGATCTACAAGGAACTCAAATGTACCAAAAAGAAAAAAAAACAAACAGCCCCATTAAGTGGGCAAAAGATATGAATAGATACTTCTTAAAAGAAGATATATGAGCAGCCAACAGATACATGAAAAAATACTCAGCCTCACTAGTTATCAAAGAAATGCAAATTAAAACCACACTGTGATACCACCTAACTCCAGTCAGGATGGCCATCATCAATAACTCAAAAAGCATCAGATGCTGGAAAGGATGCAGCAAAAGGGGAACACTTCTACACTGTTGGTGGGAGTATAAACTAGTACAACCCCTGTGTAAAACAGGTTGAAAATTCCTAAAAGATCTAAAAATCAACCTTCCATGTGACCCCACAATTCCCATAATGGGAATATACCCGGAGGAACTCAAATTTCCCTATGAAAAAGATTCCTGAATACACATGTTTATTGCAGCATTATTCACAATAGCAAAAACATGGAACCAACCACGCTGCTCATTGAATGAGGACTCGATAAAAAAAGTCCGGTAAATATACATGATGAAATATTACACAGAGCATGCCTGTAGTTCCAGCTACTTGGAAAGCTGAGGCGGAAGGATCGTCGGAGTCCAGCAGGTCGAGGCTGCGGTGGCTGGGAGCAGCCACTGTACTCCAGTCTGGGCGGCGGAGTGAGACCAACTCAAAAAAAAAAAAAAAAAGAAAAGAAAAGAATTATTACACAGCCATAAATGAGAACAAAATTATGAACTTCGCAGCAACTTGGATGGACTTAGACTTGATAATACTGAGTGATCTATCACAGAAACAAGGAACTGAGTATCACATGTTCTCACTCATAAGCGGACCTTGAACAATTATTGTAATACTATAAGAAAGGGATTGGCAGTATTGGGAAACTGCCAGGGGAGGGGGGGCACCTCATCAACAAGGGTACCTCCATAATGAACCTTTTTATACCTAACCTTGAATCGTACCCCACATCTTTAAAATTAAAAAAATGAATTTTGTTACTACAGAATTATCATAACTTTCATATTTCAATGTGACATATTTACACAAGGGGTGAATAGGTGCAGTCTTCCCAAACTTCCTTGACCATAAAACCTTTGTGTTACACATCATTTTGTCCGACTAATGTCTCATTGAATGAAATTTGAAGCACTGTACTAACAATATGTCTCCAAGCTCCTAGTTCTCTGGTTACATTGTATCAATCCTGTCAAGATTAGTGCCAAAAATTCTTCTCAATTTGCACTTTCATGATTACCATTATAGGAAAAA
>NW_007219718.1:0-3739 GCF_000164805.1 Carlito syrichta | reverse complement strand
TTGGAGTTAAATAGAAAATGTAGGTTTCAGTGCTGGTTTAACAGTAATAACCAATTTTCTCATAAAAGTTACTCAACCTCTTGAAACCTCAGTTTATTCACATGTTCAAAGGGAATTGTGCTATTAACAAGGTGTTAAAGTAAGATTTTAAATGAGATAATATAAAGTAACATTTAAATGAAGGGACTTATTTCTATTTGTATATTATAGCATAGTAAAAATTTTATTATTTCAAGGAAAGACCCAGACTTTGTTGAAAGAGTCTACCTTTGAGGTAGGGTGAGCCATTTAAATCTGAGAGAGAGTGGGCCATTATTTACAAAATGAGTGGAAAAAATACCGTTTACTCCTAAAAGAACGTGAGGATGAAGCTAGGAATGGAGAGAGAAAGGGAATGGAGGGAGGTTTCAGATCCTGTGCATCTGCTGTGTGATCCTTCATGATGCTTTTACCACAAAACCACCATAAACACCTTATACCCAAACTTCTTAGAACGAGTGACATTTCTGGAAACTCCTAAGGAGATTGAGTATTGATAGAGGCAGCTTACACAAGCAAGCAAGTCAGAGTATGCAAACTGAAGAAAATTTGCAAAATTGTGAAATTGGATTTTGAATCTGAGGAGACCACAAAACTGAATTTGAGCCACAAGTTAGGAGCAGGTGGGATCCATGGGGACAGCTGTATTCCAGCCATTCTGAGAACCATGGGGAAAAACTAGACAAGAAAAGATTGCTGGGAGACATGACTTATGTGTTCCAATATTGGAAGGCTGAAGGAGTTGCAATCTGACTTGATCCATATAGATCCACAGGGTAGAAATTAGGGCAATTTGTTGGTGTACCTGAAAGGCTAATTGTATCTTCATAGGAGCAGTGCACAAAGTTGGCCAAAAATGAATCAGCAGTCACATCAAGCAGTGTACTTCCTGTCATGGGAAGTGTTAAAGCAGAGGTCTACATGTTAGAAGTACAGGGAAAGCCAGGCAGGGTGGTGTAATCCCAGTACTTTGGGAGGCTGAGGTAAGAGGTTTGCCTGAGCCCAGGGATTCAAGATCAGCCTGTACAACTTGGCAAGACCTTGTCTCTACAATGCATCATAAAATTAGCCTGGCATGGTGGTGCATACCTGTAGTACCAGCTACTTGGAAGGCTGAGGCAGAAGGATTGCCTGAGCACAGCAGGTCAAGGGTGTGGTGGCCATGAGCCACCATATTGACTCAAAAATAAAAGTGTGGGGGGAAAGTATTTCTGTCTGAAGCTGACTTGTCACCTAAGTTTCTTTAATACTTTAGATTTAATATTAAACACCATGGAGAGAAGGGCAGGGATACAAAACAGAAACTGGAACTTCTTCAGCTGGAGGAAGTCATATACTCTACTATTGTCTTTTTTCCATGTGCCCACAGTGTGACAATTTTAATCTGAATCCTCTTGAAATTGATCCTGTTCAGCAATTTATTTCTAGGGTTACCTATCTCTTCCTCAGAGACATTGCATTAACCATCTCAAAAAGTGAAGAATAAAAGTCTAATTTTTGATAGCTTAAAAGGTATTTTGTCTTATATTAAGATTGCAACTCCTGCTTTCTTTTGTGTTTTTTGCCTGACATTTGTTTTCCATTCTCTCTAACTTTGAGTCTGTGAATGTCCTTTTAGGGGAAATGAGTTTCTTGGAGACAACATATTGTTGCATCATGATATTTTATCCAATTTACCATCCTGTGTCTTTTCAGTGGTGCATTTAGTCTATTCACATTCAGGCTAATTATTGAGATGAGAGATTATCCCTGTCATGAGGTTTTTATAGGATTTGTTGTTGTTGCTGCTGTTTGTTTATTTGTTTGTTGTCTCTCTTTTGATTTTGGAGTTAATTTATGTGTGTTTTCAATCTTTTCCCTGCATTCTTGTGAAGGACATTCCTTTTTTTTTCTTTTTTCTGTGTTTAATACTTTCTTAAGTGTCTCTTGTAGAGATGGTCTGGAGGCAGTGTACACTCTTAGGGATTGAATGTCTGGGAAGGATTTTAATTCTCCATTGCTGATGAAACTGGGGAGAGGAGAACCTATTCCATAAATGGTGCTGGGAAAACCAACTGATCACAGGCAAAAGATTGAAACAAGACCCCTACATATCACCATAAACAAAAATAAACTCCAAATGGATCAAAGACCTAAATGTAAAACTTCCAAATTATAAGAAACTTAGAGAATGCAGGAGACACCCTCATAAAAATTGGAACTGGCAACCCTTTCTGATCAAAATCTCAAGTGCCCATGCCATAAGAGATAAGATAGACAAGTGGGATCTCATCAAACTGACAAGTTTCTGTAAAATCAAAGAAGCCATCAAGAGAGTGGGGACACTACCCACAGACTGGGAAAAAAATATTTGGCAACTGTATACATGACAAAGGCCTAACAGCTAGGATCTACAAGGAACTCAAATGTACCAAAAAGAAAAAAAAACAAACAGCCCCATTAAGTGGGCAAAAGATATGAATAGATACTTCTTAAAAGAAGATATATGAGCAGCCAACAGATACATGAAAAAATACTCAGCCTCACTAGTTATCAAAGAAATGCAAATTAAAACCACACTGTGATACCACCTAACTCCAGTCAGGATGGCCATCATCAATAACTCAAAAAGCATCAGATGCTGGAAAGGATGCAGCAAAAGGGGAACACTTCTACACTGTTGGTGGGAGTATAAACTAGTACAACCCCTGTGTAAAACAGGTTGAAAATTCCTAAAAGATCTAAAAATCAACCTTCCATGTGACCCCACAATTCCCATAATGGGAATATACCCGGAGGAACTCAAATTTCCCTATGAAAAAGATTCCTGAATACACATGTTTATTGCAGCATTATTCACAATAGCAAAAACATGGAACCAACCACGCTGCTCATTGAATGAGGACTGGATAAAAAAAGTCCGGTAAATATACATGATGAAATATTACACAGAGCATGCCTGTAGTTCCAGCTACTTGGAAAGCTGAGGCGGAAGGATCGTCGGAGTCCAGCAGGTCGAGGCTGCGGTGGACTGGGAGCAGCCACTGTACTCCAGTCTGGGCGGCGGAGTGAGACCAACTCAAAAAAAAAAAAAAAAGAAAAGAAAAGAATTATTACACAGCCATAAATGAGAACAAAATTATGAACTTCGCAGCAACTTGGATGGACTTAGACTTGATAATACTGAGTGATCTATCACAGAAACAAGGAACTGAGTATCACATGTTCTCACTCATAAGCGGACCTTGAACAATTATTGTAATACTATAAGAAAGGGATTGGCAGTATTGGGAAAGTGCCAGGGGAGGGGGGGCACCTCATCAACAAGGGTACCTCCATAATGAACCTTTTTATACCTAACCTTGAATCGTACCCCACATCTTTAAAATTAAAAAAATGAATTTTGTTACTACAGAATTATCATAACTTTCATATTTCAATGTGACATATTTACACAAGGGGTGAATAGGTGCAGTCTTCCCAAACTTCCTTGACCATAAAACCTTTGTGTTACACATCATTTTGTCCGACTAATGTCTCATTGAATGAAATTTGAAGCACTGTACTAACAATAGGTCTCCAAGCTCCTAGTTCTCTGGTTACATTGTATCAATCCTGTCAAGATTAGTGCCAAAAATTCTTTCTCAATTTGCACTTTCATGATTACCATTATAGGAAAAATAATCAAGATAAATCACAAACTGGCATTTAAAGCTTCACC
>NW_007219717.1:0-3864 GCF_000164805.1 Carlito syrichta | reverse complement strand
TTGGAGTTAAATAGAAAATGTAGGTTTCAGTGCTGGTTTAACAGTAATAACCAATTTTCTCATAAAAGTTACTCAACCTCTTGAAACCTCAGTTTATTCACATGTTCAAAGGGAATTGTGCTATTAACAAGGTGTTAAAGTAAGATTTTAAATGAGATAATATAAAGTAACATTTAAATGAAGGGACTTATTTCTATTTGTATATTATAGCATAGTAAAAATTTTATTATTTCAAGGAAAGACCCAGACTTTGTTGAAAGAGTCTACCTTTGAGGTAGGGTGAGCCATTTAAATCTGAGAGAGAGTGGGCCATTATTTACAAAATGAGTGGAAAAAATACCGTTTACTCCTAAAAGAACGTGAGGATGAAGCTAGGAATGGAGAGAGAAAGGGAATGGAGGGAGGTTTCAGATCCTGTGCATCTGCTGTGTGATCCTTCATGATGCTTTTACCACAAAACCACCATAAACACCTTATACCCAAACTTCTTAGAACGAGTGACATTTCTGGAAACTCCTAAGGAGATTGAGTATTGATAGAGGCAGCTTACACAAGCAAGCAAGTCAGAGTATGCAAACTGAAGAAAATTTGCAAAATTGTGAAATTGGATTTTGAATCTGAGGAGACCACAAAACTGAATTTGAGCCACAAGTTAGGAGCAGGTGGGATCCATGGGGACAGCTGTATTCCAGCCATTCTGAGAACCATGGGGAAAAACTAGACAAGAAAAGATTGCTGGGAGACATGACTTATGTGTTCCAATATTGGAAGGCTGAAGGAGTTGCAATCTGACTTGATCCATATAGATCCACAGGGTAGAAATTAGGGCAATTTGTTGGTGTACCTGAAAGGCTAATTGTATCTTCATAGGAGCAGTGCACAAAGTTGGCCAAAAATGAATCAGCAGTCACATCAAGCAGTGTACTTCCTGTCATGGGAAGTGTTAAAGCAGAGGTCTACATGTTAGAAGTACAGGGAAAGCCAGGCAGGGTGGTGTAATCCCAGTACTTTGGGAGGCTGAGGTAAGAGGTTTGCCTGAGCCCAGGGATTCAAGATCAGCCTGTACAACTTGGCAAGACCTTGTCTCTACAATGCATCATAAAATTAGCCTGGCATGGTGGTGCATACCTGTAGTACCAGCTACTTGGAAGGCTGAGGCAGAAGGATTGCCTGAGCACAGCAGGTCAAGGGTGTGGTGGCCATGAGCCACCATATTGACTCAAAAATAAAAGTGTGGGGGGAAAGTATTTCTGTCTGAAGCTGACTTGTCACCTAAGTTTCTTTAATACTTTAGATTTAATATTAAACACCATGGAGAGAAGGGCAGGGATACAAAACAGAAACTGGAACTTCTTCAGCTGGAGGAAGTCATATACTCTACTATTGTCTTTTTTCCATGTGCCCACAGTGTGACAATTTTAATCTGAATCCTCTTGAAATTGATCCTGTTCAGCAATTTATTTCTAGGGTTACCTATCTCTTCCTCAGAGACATTGCATTAACCATCTCAAAAAGTGAAGAATAAAAGTCTAATTTTTGATAGCTTAAAAGGTATTTTGTCTTATATTAAGATTGCAACTCCTGCTTTCTTTTGTGTTTTTTGCCTGACAATTTGTTTTCCATTCTCTCTAACTTTGAGTCTGTGAATGTCCTTTTAGGGGAAATGAGTTTCTTGGAGACAACATATTGTTGCATCATGATATTTTATCCAATTTACCATCCTGTGTCTTTTCAGTGGTGCATTTAGTCTATTCACATTCAGGCTAATTATTGAGATGAGAGATTATCCCTGTCATGAGGTTTTTATAGGATTTGTTGTTGTTGCTGCTGTTTGTTTATTTGTTTGTTGTCTCTCTTTTGATTTTGGAGTTAATTTATGTGTGTTTTCAATCTTTTCCCTGCATTCTTGTGAAGGACATTCCTTTTTTTTTCTTTTTTCTGTGTTTAATACTTTCTTAAGTGTCTCTTGTAGAGATGGTCTGGAGGCAGTGTACACTCTTAGGGATTGAATGTCTGGGAAGGATTTTAATTCTCCATTGCTGATGAAACTGGGGAGAGGAGAACCTATTCCATAAATGGTGCTGGGAAAACCAACTGATCACAGGCAAAAGATTGAAACAAGACCCCTACATATCACCATAAACAAAAATAAACTCCAAATGGATCAAAGACCTAAATGTAAAACTTCCAAATTATAAGAAACTTAGAGAATGCAGGAGACACCCTCATAAAAATTGGAACTGGCAACCCTTTCTGATCAAAATCTCAAGTGCCCATGCCATAAGAGATAAGATAGACAAGTGGGATCTCATCAAACTGACAAGTTTCTGTAAAATCAAAGAAGCCATCAAGAGAGTGGGGACACTACCCACAGACTGGGAAAAAAATATTTGGCAACTGTATACATGACAAAGGCCTAACAGCTAGGATCTACAAGGAACTCAAATGTACCAAAAAGAAAAAAAAACAAACAGCCCCATTAAGTGGGCAAAAGATATGAATAGATACTTCTTAAAAGAAGATATATGAGCAGCCAACAGATACATGAAAAAATACTCAGCCTCACTAGTTATCAAAGAAATGCAAATTAAAACCACACTGTGATACCACCTAACTCCAGTCAGGATGGCCATCATCAATAACTCAAAAAGCATCAGATGCTGGAAAGGATGCAGCAAAAGGGGAACACTTCTACACTGTTGGTGGGAGTATAAACTAGTACAACCCCTGTGTAAAACAGGTTGAAAATTCCTAAAAGATCTAAAAATCAACCTTCCATGTGACCCCACAATTCCCATAATGGGAATATACCCGGAGGAACTCAAATTTCCCTATGAAAAAGATTCCTGAATACACATGTTTATTGCAGCATTATTCACAATAGCAAAAACATGGAACCAACCACGCTGCTCATTGAATGAGGACTGGATAAAAAAAGTCCGGTAAATATACATGATGAAATATTACACAGAGCATGCCTGTAGTTCCAGCTACTTGGAAAGCTGAGGCGGAAGGATCGTCGGAGTCCAGCAGGTCGAGGCTGCGGTGGCTGGGAGCAGCCACTGTACTCCAGTCTGGGCGGCGGAGTGAGACCAACTCAAAAAAAAAAAAAAAAGAAAAGAAAAGAATTATTACACAGCCATAAATGAGAACAAAATTATGAACTTCGCAGCAACTTGGATGGACTTAGACTTGCTAATACTGAGTGATCTATCACAGAAACAAGGAACTGAGTATCACATGTTCTCACTCATAAGCGGACCTTGAACAATTATTGTAATACTATAAGAAAGGGATTGGCAGTATTGGGAAACTGCCAGGGGAGGGGGGGCACCTCATCAACAAGGGTACCTCCATAATGAACCTTTTTATACCTAACCTTGAATCGTACCCCACATCTTTAAAATTAAAAAAATGAATTTTGTTACTACAGAATTATCATAACTTTCATATTTCAATGTGACATATTTACACAAGGGGTGAATAGGTGCAGTCTTCCCAAACTTCCTTGACCATAAAACCTTTGTGTTACACATCATTTTGTCAGACTAATGTCTCATTGAATGAAATTTGAAGCACTGTACTAACAATAGGTCTCCAAGCTCCTAGTTCTCTGGTTACATTGTATCAATACTGTCAAGATTAGTGCCAAAAATTCTTTCTCAATTTGCACTTTCATGATTACCATTATAGGAAAAATAATCAAGATAAATCACAAACTGGCATTTAAAGCTTCACCCAGAAGTGATATTGCTTTATTTATGTATTTATTTTTTTGAGTTGGAGTCTCACTCCATTGCCCAGGCTGGGTGCAGTGGCATGCTCACAGCCACCCCAGCGTCAACCAGCTGGGTTCAGGTGATG
>NW_007219716.1:0-4077 GCF_000164805.1 Carlito syrichta | reverse complement strand
TTGGAGTTAAATAGAAAATGTAGGTTTCAGTGCTGGTTTAACAGTAATAACCAATTTTCTCATAAAAGTTACTCAACCTCTTGAAACCTCAGTTTATTCACATGTTCAAAGGGAATTGTGCTATTAACAAGGTGTTAAAGTAAGATTTTAAATGAGATAATATAAAGTAACATTTAAATGAAGGGACTTATTTCTATTTGTATATTATAGCATAGTAAAAATTTTATTATTTCAAGGAAAGACCCAGACTTTGTTGAAAGAGTCTACCTTTGAGGTAGGGTGAGCCATTTAAATCTGAGAGAGAGTGGGCCATTATTTACAAAATGAGTGGAAAAAATACCGTTTACTCCTAAAAGAACGTGAGGATGAAGCTAGGAATGGAGAGAGAAAGGGAATGGAGGGAGGTTTCAGATCCTGTGCATCTGCTGTGTGATCCTTCATGATGCTTTTACCACAAAACCACCATAAACACCTTATACCCAAACTTCTTAGAACGAGTGACATTTCTGGAAACTCCTAAGGAGATTGAGTATTGATAGAGGCAGCTTACACAAGCAAGCAAGTCAGAGTATGCAAACTGAAGAAAATTTGCAAAATTGTGAAATTGGATTTTGAATCTGAGGAGACCACAAAACTGAATTTGAGCCACAAGTTAGGAGCAGGTGGGATCCATGGGGACAGCTGTATTCCAGCCATTCTGAGAACCATGGGGAAAAACTAGACAAGAAAAGATTGCTGGGAGACATGACTTATGTGTTCCAATATTGGAAGGCTGAAGGAGTTGCAATCTGACTTGATCCATATAGATCCACAGGGTAGAATTAGGGCAATTTGTTGGTGTACCTGAAAGGCTAATTGTATCTTCATAGGAGCAGTGCACAAAGTTGGGCCAAAAATGAATCAGCAGTCACATCAAGCAGGGTACTTCCTGTCATGGGAAGTGTTAAAGCAGAGGTCTACATGTTAGAAGTACAGGGAAAGCCAGGCAGGGTGGTGTAATCCCAGTACTTTGGGAGGCTGAGGTAAGAGGTTTGCCTGAGCCCAGGGATTCAAGATCAGCCTGTACAACTTGGCAAGACCTTGTCTCTACAATGCATCATAAAATTAGCCTGGCATGGTGGTGCATACCTGTAGTACCAGCTACTTGGAAGGCTGAGGCAGAAGGATTGCCTGAGCACAGCAGGTCAAGGGTGTGGTGGCCATGAGCCACCATATTGACTCAAAAATAAAAGTGTGGGGGGAAAGTATTTCTGTCTGAAGCTGACTTGTCACCTAAGTTTCTTTAATACTTTAGATTTAATATTAAACACCATGGAGAGAAGGGCAGGGATACAAAACAGAAACTGGAACTTCTTCAGCTGGAGGAAGTCATATACTCTACTATTGTCTTTTTTCCATGTGCCCACAGTGTGACAATTTTAATCTGAATCCTCTTGAAATTGATCCTGTTCAGCAATTTATTTCTAGGGTTACCTATCTCTTCCTCAGAGACATTGCATTAACCATCTCAAAAAGTGAAGAATAAAAGTCTAATTTTTGATAGCTTAAAAGGTATTTTGTCTTATATTAAGATTGCAACTCCTGCTTTCTTTTGTGTTTTTTGCCTGACAATTTGTTTTCCATTCTCTCTAACTTTGAGTCTGTGAATGTCCTTTTAGGGGAAATGAGTTTCTTGGAGACAACATATTGTTGCATCATGATATTTTATCCAATTTACCATCCTGTGTCTTTTCAGTGGTGCATTTAGTCTATTCACATTCAGGCTAATTATTGAGATGAGAGATTATCCCTGTCATGAGGTTTTTATAGGATTTGTTGTTGTTGCTGCTGTTTGTTTATTTGTTTGTTGTCTCTCTTTTGATTTTGGAGTTAATTTATGTGTGTTTTCAATCTTTTCCCTGCATTCTTGTGAAGGACATTCCTTTTTTTTTCTTTTTTCTGTGTTTAATACTTTCTTAAGTGTCTCTTGTAGAGATGGTCTGGAGGCAGTGTACACTCTTAGGGATTGAATGTCTGGGAAGGATTTTAATTCTCCATTGCTGATGAAACTGGGGAGAGGAGAACCTATTCCATAAATGGTGCTGGGAAAACCAACTGATCACAGGCAAAAGATTGAAACAAGACCCCTACATATCACCATAAACAAAAATAAACTCCAAATGGATCAAAGACCTAAATGTAAAACTTCCAAATTATAAGAAACTTAGAGAATGCAGGAGACACCCTCATAAAAATTGGAACTGGCAACCCTTTCTGATCAAAATCTCAAGTGCCCATGCCATAAGAGATAAGATAGACAAGTGGGATCTCATCAAACTGACAAGTTTCTGTAAAATCAAAGAAGCCATCAAGAGAGTGGGGACACTACCCACAGACTGGGAAAAAAATATTTGGCAACTGTATACATGACAAAGGCCTAACAGCTAGGATCTACAAGGAACTCAAATGTACCAAAAAGAAAAAAAAACAAACAGCCCCATTAAGTGGGCAAAAGATATGAATAGATACTTCTTAAAAGAAGATATATGAGCAGCCAACAGATACATGAAAAAATACTCAGCCTCACTAGTTATCAAAGAAATGCAAATTAAAACCACACTGTGATACCACCTAACTCCAGTCAGGATGGCCATCATCAATAACTCAAAAAGCATCAGATGCTGGAAAGGATGCAGCAAAAGGGGAACACTTCTACACTGTTGGTGGGAGTATAAACTAGTACAACCCCTGTGTAAAACAGGTTGAAAATTCCTAAAAGATCTAAAAATCAACCTTCCATGTGACCCCACAATTCCCATAATGGGAATATACCCGGAGGAACTCAAATTTCCCTATGAAAAAGATTCCTGAATACACATGTTTATTGCAGCATTATTCACAATAGCAAAAACATGGAACCAACCACGCTGCTCATTGAATGAGGACTGGATAAAAAAAGTCCGGTAAATATACATGATGAAATATTACACAGAGCATGCCTGTAGTTCCAGCTACTTGGAAAGCTGAGGCGGAAGGATCGTCGGAGTCCAGCAGGTCGAGGCTGCGGTGGCTGGGAGCAGCCACTGTACTCCAGTCTGGGCGGCGGAGTGAGACCAACTCAAAAAAAAAAAAAAAAGAAAAGAAAAGAATTATTACACAGCCATAAATGAGAACAAAATTATGAACTTCGCAGCAACTTGGATGGACTTAGACTTGATAATACTGAGTGATCTATCACAGAAACAAGGAACTGAGTATCACATGTTCTCACTCATAAGCGGACCTTGAACAATTATTGTAATACTATAAGAAAGGGATTGGCAGTATTGGGAAACTGGCCAGGGGAGGGGGGGCACTCATCACAAGGGTACCTCCATAATGAACCTTTTTTATACCTAACCTTGAATCGTACCCCACATCTTTAAAATTAAAAAAATGAATTTTGTTACTACAGAATTATCATAACTTTCATATTTCAATGTGACATATTTACACAAGGGGTGAATAGGTGCAGTCTTCCCAAACTTCCTTGACCATAAAACCTTTGTGTTACACATCATTTTGTCCGACTAATGTCTCATTGAATGAAATTTGAAGCACTGTACTAACAATAGGTCTCCAAGCTCCTAGTTCTCTGGTTACATTGTATCAATCCTGTCAAGATTAGTGCCAAAAATTCTTTCTCAATTTGCACTTTCATGATTACCATTATAGGAAAAATAATCAAGATAAATCACAAACTGGCATTTAAAGCTTCACCCAGAAGTGATATTGCTTTATTTATGTATTTATTTTTTTGAGTTGGAGTCTCACTCCATTGCCCAGGCTGGGTGCAGTGGCATGCTCACAGCCACCCCAGCGTCAACCAGCTGGGTTCAGGTGATGCTTTCACCTCAGCTCTACAAGTAGGTGGAACTACAGGGGTGCACTACCAATTCCGGCTAATTTTTTTTTATCTAGTGTAGAGATGAGGTCTTGCCAAGTTGCCCGGGCTGATCTTGAACCCATGGACTCAGGTAATCCCCTCACCTTGACCACCCAAAGCACTGGGATTACAGGGTTGAGCCACCGTGCCTAGCTGTGACATTACTTTTAATG
>NW_007219715.1:0-5205 GCF_000164805.1 Carlito syrichta | reverse complement strand
AAAGTCACTTCTGACAGTAACTACCTCCTGACTTTTCTTTTTCTTCTCTATTTTTTTGGTTCATTCTTTGTTTCTGCTACCTTCTAAGAGAGTAGAAGTTTAGGAAAGAAGAGATTCTAATGTATTAGTGCTTTGCCTAGTGTTCAAACACTTTGCTTCATGTTATCAGAGATTTTCAGAGCAGAGAAATTTTTAAAGCCAAAGGAATAAATCACTTCTTGCTTCAGCCAACAAGTCCTTAAGGGTCCAAAGAGCTATATCAGTATTTGTTATTAGCGGCTTGCAGGATACCACTGGAGGTTTGGAGGGGGGAATTCAAAGAGCTTGGGCCACATGGTTATAGTAGCAGTACTTGCTACTTACCAACTTCCTCCTTTGCACTATGAACATTTTGTTTTGTTTTGTTTTGTTGTTGTTTTAAAGACAGAGTCTTGCTCTGCTGCCCAGGCAGGAGTCAAGTGACACAATCATGGCTTACTGCAACCTCAACCACCTATGCTCAAGTGATCCTCCTGCCTCAGCCTTCCAAGTAGCTAGGACTATAGGCACATGCCACCACACTTCACTTTTTTTTTGGAGAAATGAGTCTCATTATGCTACACAAGCTGATTTTGAACTTCTGGCCTCAAGTGATCCTCCTGCCTCATCCTCTCAAAGTGTTAGGATTACAGGCATAAGCCACTGCACCTGGCCTCTATGCTCTTTTTAATAATGGCAATTAGACATCAGAAATCACTCTATACTGTCTGAGGAACTGATAATAGTTGAGATGACTATGTTTTTCCTTTCTCACAACAGTTGATAGAGTTCAAGTTCATTCTCATGTGTGGATCCAAGAAAGAGAGTAGAATCTAAAAGGAAATTCTTTTTTGCAATAACGCAAATATTCACCTCCAAGCCTAAAATAATCATTACTTGGCAATTATTCACATATATTAAATTAATCTATACTTGGTCATATTTAGAAAGCACATGTGATTTTAAAAGTCTTTCCCCTAAAATTAAAGAAAAATCAATGTACATAATAACCAAACAGATCACTCCACTTTCATCATTAAATTAAATTCAATGCAGCATAGATTCTTAGATAGGAGAATCATATCACAGATATGCCAAATAATTAATTGATCTCATTTAGTTGAATCTGAGACCAGTTAATCAGTTGTGATGTTGTAAGCCATCAACTCTATGTGGCATGTATCTAGGCTGAGATGTTTCCATTTGTCTTGCATTTTTATGGTCTCTAAATTCACTCACACTTTAAGATACAATTAAAATACAGCATAATCATGATTAGAAAACAACAAGATTTCAAAAATATACACAGATGTGGATTCTTCGAAGATTTCAGCACTCTGAATTCACCAGCTTTTTGTTTTTCAGAAGACCTCTCCTTCTGTTATTAAATCTTGTTAATAACAGATTTATTAACTAAATCCAAAGTCCCTGTAGCTTCTTAAATGCTTATGAATGACTGGTCTTAAAGGATTTTTGCAGTTTTTATTTGCATTGTAAAACTGACTTCAGCTCTATGTTTACAGAGAAGTTTTAGAAGCTTTGACATGGCAGGTTGCCATAAGCATATTTTCCCTGTGGAGAAACGAAACTCAAATGTGCTAATCAAGGGTACTTAATATCCCTCAAAATTAATGCTTTGTTACCTGCAGTGGTTTAATTATTCCCTTATGGAAAACTTGGAAATGCCCTGCATCTTTAAATAGCAGTTGGCTACACATTGATATTGAGTCAGCAATCATTTGAAGGTATTTCTTGTACTCATCGACTACAGGGAAGCAGTCTGAAGAGAGACTAAGACTTTAGATGTCACAATAAAACAGTAAGACATATTTTCACAGGTGGTTTGCAAAATCAATTTCAGTAATGTCATTGTATCTCAAATAAAATAACCTTCCAGAAAAAAAAATATTTAGAGCAGTAAAAATGAAGACAGGGAAAGTGTTGTAATTAATACCATCCAATTCCAACTAACTGCCAACCACCAGGAGGAGATAGTCAAACCTGACACTTGCCCCACAAGCAAACTTTACAAAAATGTAAAAAAATCAAATATCCTCAGAGGATACCGGTTGAACTGAGAGACAGCTAACAATATTCGAGACTATTCAACTTAAGTAGCAGACTTAAGTGTTATCCAGGTAACTATTGTTTCTTCTGGAATTCTTGAATCAGGCAGCTACATGTAGCTGTAAAACACGATAAAAAGCTCTAAATGTAGGACCATGTCTTTGTTCCAAAGTCACTTCCCCTGACAGCAAACTCTGACCACACAATCTAAAGCTGTTACCTAATCACACCATCTCATTGTCTTCACATCACTTATGGGCATCTGAAATCTCCTTGTGGGTTTAATTATTTACTTGTTTATTTCTCTCTTCTCAACTGGAGCTTGTGGGCTTGGAGACAACAGACCCTGGGCTGTCTTGGTCACTGTTTCATGCCTTGGGTAGCACTTGGCATCTGTGGCCTATTCAATAAGTCATTGTTAAATGAGAGAAATGCAGGTGTTTGGTTTTGTTTTTTGATGTCAAACTTCTCTCCAACAATCAAAAAAAGATTTTTTCTGGAACCTGAGTTAGGCAAGTGGCTGCATGTCTTGGTGTAGGCAACATGGGGCCTGGGTATTTAGTCAGAATTGTGTGTGGAATTGAAGTTATATGTACACACACAAGCCTTCACACTGAAACTGTCCATCTTAGGTGAGTTTGATCAAAATCATTCAAAGTATAGCCCAAGTTGAGTGCTTGGCATGATTAGCTGATAGCACTTGCCGTGTTACTCATGTTCCTGGGCTGGGATGTTCTCAGCTCCATCCTCATCTATGCTGTCTCTACACAGAATCTATAGGTTCTCAATTTTTGTGGTATAATAAGTGCTTATAGACTACCCCTCATATGCTTTGAGAATAAGAAAATGCTACAAAGCCAGATGCAGTAGCACATGCCTATAGTACCAGCTACTTGTGAGGCCAAGGCAGGAAGATTGCTTGAGTTCTAGATTGTAGTGTGCTCTGCCTGTTGGGTGTCTGCACTAAGTTTGGCATCAATACAGTGACTTCCTGGAATCAGGGGACCACCAGGTTGCCTAAGGAGAAGTGAACTGGCCCAGGGCAGAAATGGAGGATGTCAAAACTCCCATGCTGATTAGTAGTAGGTTCATACCTGTGAATAGCTACTGCACTCCAGCCTAAACAATGTAGTGAGATTCTATCTCTTCAATAATGTATTTTAAAATTTCATTATTAAAAAAAGGATTCAGCAACTTAGCAAGACCTCATCTGTACAATAAATCAAAAATTATTCGGGCATGGAAGCTACTTGGAATGCTGAGGCAGAAGGATTGCCTGAGTGAACATGCCACTGCACTCCAGTCTGGGTGACAGAGTGAGACTCCAGCTCAAAAAAATAAAAGGAAAGAAAATGGTACAGAGTGATTCAGGGAAGATGGACAGCTCAGTGCTGACAGCAGGACCTAAAATGAGCAAACTTAAACATTGATACTTTCATAATTAATGTACACACACATCAGTCTTCCAATCCCGGATGTGTGTTCCTCTGTGGCTAGGACTGAGGAAACAAGTTGAGGAACCCCCTTAGCTTTCCCATATTCAGGGCTCATGGAGGACAAGTGAGGTTCTGCTCACTTCAATTATTTGAAGCTCCCAGTATATATATATATATATTTTTTTTTTTTTTTTTTTTTTTTGAGTTGGAGTCTCACTCTGTCGCCCAGACTGGAGTGCGGTGGCTGCTCCCAGTCACCACAGCCTTGGCCTGCTGGGCTCCGGCAATCCTTCCACCTCAGCCTTCCAAGTAGCCAGAATTATAGGCATGCGCTACCACGCCCTGCTGATTTTGTGATTTTACTGTTGAGATGAGGTCTCACTGCCCAGGTGGGTCTCGAACCCGCAGGCTCGGGCAATCCACTCATCTCAGTCTCCCAAAGGCACGGAATTACAGGCTAAGCCACCGCGTCCGGCTAGCTCCCAGTATATTAAAATAAATAATAACCAAATGGCTCTAAAGAATTAAAAAATGACCATTTTAGAAAATTTTCAAATTAGCATTAACACACACAAACACAATGCAATAGAATTATGCCATCATAAGAGATTTATAAAATCTGTTTTAAAAACATGAGTTATAGAGCACAATGGGTGGTATAATCTGGAGCATACACTTAAAGCGGACATGAACTGTCTTCTCTCTCTGCCAGAGCTATCAGTAACTCTGGAACTCTAGGACTAATCTTATTTTGGCCTATGTCTGTGAGGTCAAATGTTTACATTCGAGGCATGTTATAAATATAGGGAGTCTAGACCAAATACCCTGAATAGGTCTTTACACTCTGGCCCCTTGGCCACCCTGCCTCCTGATGTAGAGAAACCTTGTCTGCATGCCAGTTACTCCACTCTCCTCTTAACTTTGCTTGGACCATAGAGTCAGGGAGTCTGTCCCACTGGCTTGGGGAACAGTGTGCATAGCTGCACATGTATGTATTATCTCCTCAACTAATCTTACTTAAACACGAGGATATGGTTTTCTATGCCTTTCCTACCACCCCAATTCAGTGGTCAACCAGTTTTGATGGATGGACTAACTTTCAAGCTGCATACAGGAGTTACTCAACATCAGAGGGGAAGCATGACAGCCTATGTGAAATTACACAGTTTATAAGCTGTTGTCAGTTTGAAAAAAGAAATTTTCACAGAGGCAAAAAGCCTGCTTTATCTTCTCACAATATCTGATTTCACCCTTCTAACCCAGCAGACAGCACAGATAGAGTTGTCTACTCAGGCTTTCCAGGGTGAACCAAGGTAAAGAGATTAATATGGTCACTGCAGGCATTGCTTTTCTGGGCTCTGGACCATTCTCAGAAATGCTAATTAACTAGGACTCAACCCTTCATAGATCTCAGTGAAGGAGACCTCTTTAGTATCAAAAAGGAATAACAAATCATTTAGAAAAACTTCATGTCTTAGGCTTTCAATAATGGGAAATTGTTTCGATTGTTTAAGGCTAAAAATCAAAAGATGAACAAATGTTATTGAAGAGTACTGGGAAAAGGTTACAGCCAGGAAGTAACCCTTTCACCATTTTCCCTCCCCAACTTGCCTTCAGGTCTGTGGTAGATTTGTTGTGCTCTCAAACACATTCTTTTTCTGGAAACCTTTGCCCTCTCTGGGAA
>NW_007219714.1:0-5051 GCF_000164805.1 Carlito syrichta | reverse complement strand
GTTCAAACACTTTGCTTCATGTTATCAAAGATTTTCATAACAGAGAAATTTTTAAAGCCAAAGGAATAAATCACTTCTTGCTTCAGCCAACAAGTCCTTAAGGGTCCAAAGAGCTATATCAGTATTTGTTATTAGCGGCTTGCAGGATACCACTGGAGGTTTGGAGGGGGGAATTCAAAGAGCTTGGGCCACATGGTTATAGTAGCAGTACTTGCTACTTACCAACTTCCTCCTTTGCACTATGAACATTTTGTTTTGTTGTTGTTTTAAAGACAGAGTCTTGCTCTGCTGCCCAGGCAGGAGTCAAGTGACACAATCATGGCTTACTGCAACCTCAACCACCTATGCTCAAGTGATCCTCCTGCCTCAGCCTTCCAAGTAGCTAGGACTATAGGCACATGCCACCACACTTCACTTTTTTTTTGGAGAAATGAGTCTCATTATGCTACACAAGCTGATTTTGAACTTCTGGCCTCGAGTGATCCTCCTGCCTCATTCTCTCAAAGTGTTAGGATTACAGGCATAAGCCACTGCACCTGGCCTCTATGCTCTTTTTAATAATGGCAATTAGACATCAAAAATCACTCTATACTGTCTGAGAACTGATAATAGTTGAGATGACTATGTTTTTCCTTTCTCACAACAGTTGATAGAGTTCAGTTCAATTCTCATGTGTGAATCCAAGAAAGAAAATAAAATCTAAAAGGAAATTCTTTTTTGCAATAACGCAAATATTCACCTCCAAGCCTAAAATAATCATTACTTGGCAATTATTCACATATATTAAATTAATCTATACTTGGTCATATTTAGAAAGCACATGTGATTTTAAAAGTCTTTCCCCTAAAATTAAAGAAAAATCAATGTACATAATAACCAAACAGATCACTCCACTTTCATCATTAAATTAAATTCAATGCAGCATAGATTCTTAGATAGGAGAATCATATCACAGATATGCCAAATAATTAATTGATCTCATTTAGTTGAATCTGAGACCAGTTAATCAGTTGTGATGTTGTAAGCCATCAACTCTATGTGGCATGTATCTAGGCTGAGATGTTTCCATTTGTCTTGCATTTTTATGGTCTCTAAATTCACTCACACTTTAAGATACAATTAAAATACAGCATAATCATGATTAGAAAACAACAAGATTTCAAAAATATACACAGATGTGGATTCTTCGAAGATTTCAGCACTCTGAATTCACCAGCTTTTTGTTTTTCAGAAGACCTCTCCTTCTGTTATTAAATCTTGTTAATAACAGATTTATTAACTAAATCCAAAGTCCCTGTAGCTTCTTAAATGCTTATGAATGACTGGTCTTAAAGGATTTTTGCAGTTTTTATTTGCATTGTAAAACTGACTTCAGCTCTATGTTTACAGAGAAGTTTTAGAAGCTTTGACATGGCAGGTTGCCATAAGCATATTTTCCCTGTGGAGAAACGAAACTCAAATGTGCTAATCAAGGGTACTTAATATCCCTCAAAATTAATGCTTTGTTACCTGCAGTGGTTTAATTATTCCCTTATGGAAAACTTGGAAATGCCCTGCATCTTTAAATAGCAGTTGGCTACACATTGATATTGAGTCAGCAATCATTTGAAGGTATTTCTTGTACTCATCGACTACAGGGAAGCAGTCTGAAGAGAGACTAAGACTTTAGATGTCACAATAAAACAGTAAGACATATTTTCACAGGTGGTTTGCAAAATCAATTTCAGTAATGTCATTGTATCTCAAATAAAATAACCTTCCAGAAAAAAAAATATTTAGAGCAGTAAAAATGAAGACAGGGAAAGTGTTGTAATTAATACCATCCAATTCCAACTAACTGCCAACCACCAGGAGGAGATAGTCAAACCTGACACTTGCCCCACAAGCAAACTTTACAAAAATGTAAAAAAATCAAATATCCTCAGAGGATACCGGTTGAACTGAGAGACAGCTAACAATATTCGAGACTATTCAACTTAAGTAGCAGACTTAAGTGTTATCAGGTAACTATTGTTTCTCTGGAATTCTGAATCAGGCAGCTACATGTAGCTGTAAAACACGATAAAAAGCTCTAAATGTAGGACCATGTCTTTGTTCCAAAGTCACTTCCCCTGACAGCAAACTCTGACCACACAATCTAAAGCTGTTACCTAATCACACCATCTCATTGTCTTCACATCACTTATGGGCATCTGAAATCTCCTTGTGGGTTTAATTATTTACTTGTTTATTTCTCTCTTCTCAACTGGAGCTTGTGGGCTTGGAGACAACAGGCCCTGGGCTGTCTTGGTCACTGTTTCCATGCCTTGGGTAGCACTTGGCATCTGTGGCCTATTCAATAAGTCATTGTTAAATGAGAGAAATGCAGGTGTTTGGTTTTGTTTTTTGATGTCAAACTTCTCTCCAACAATCAAAAAAAGATTTTTTCTGGAACCTGAGTTAGGCAAGTGGCTGCATGTTTTGGTGTAGGCAACATGGGGCCTGGGTATTTAATCAGAATTGTGTGTGGAATTGAAGTTATATGTACACACACAAGCCTTCACACTGAAACTGTCCATCTTAGGTGAGTTTGATCAAAATCATTCAAAGTATAGCCCAAGTTGAGTGCTTGGCATGATTAGCTGATAGCACTTGCCGTGTTACTCATGTTCCTGGGCTGGGATGTTCTCAGCTCCATCCTCATCTATGCTGTCTCTACACAGAATCTATAGGTTCTCAATTTTTGTGGTATAATAAGTGCTTATAGACTACCCCTCATATGCTTTGAGAATAAGAAAATGCTACAAAGCCAGATGCAGTAGCACATGCCTATAGTACCAGCTACTTGTGAGGCCAAGGCAGGAAGATTGCTTGAGTTCTAGATTGTAGTGTGCTCTGCCTGTTGGGTGTCTGCACTAAGTTTGGCATCAATACAGTGACTTCCTGGAATCAGGGGACCACCAGGTTGCCTAAGGAGAAGTGAACTGGCCCAGGGCAGAAATGGAGGATGTCAAAACTCCCATGCTGATTAGTAGTAGGTTCATACCTGTGAATAGCTACTGCACTCCAGCCTAAACAATGTAGTGAGATTCTATCTCTTCAATAATGTATTTTAAAATTTCATTATTAAAAAAAGGATTCAGCAACTTAGCAAGACCTCATCTGTACAATAAATCAAAAATTATTCGGGCATGGAAGCTACTTGGAATGCTGAGGCAGAAGGATTGCCTGAGTGAACATGCCACTGCACTCCAGTCTGGGTGACAGAGTGAGACTCCAGCTCAAAAAAATAAAAGGAAAGAAAATGGTACAGAGTGATTCAGGGAAGATGGACAGCTCAGTGCTGACAGCAGGACCTAAAATGAGCAAACTTAAACATTGATACTTTCATAATTAATGTACACACACATCAGTCTTCCAATCCCGGATGTGTGTTCCTCTGTGGCTAGGACTGAGGAAACAAGTTGAGGAACCCCCTTAGCTTTCCCATATTCAGGGCTCATGGAGGACAAGTGAGGTTCTGCTCACTTCAATTATTTGAAGCTCCCAGTATATATATATATATATTTTTTTTTTTTTTTTTTTTTTTTGAGTTGGAGTCTCACTCTGTCGCCCAGACTGGAGTGCGGTGGCTGCTCCCAGTCACCACAGCCTTGGCCTGCTGGGCTCCGGCAATCCTTCCACCTCAGCCTTCCAAGTAGCCAGAATTATAGGCATGCGCTACCACGCCCTGCTGATTTTGTGATTTTACTGTTGAGATGAGGTCTCACTGCCCAGGTGGGTCTCGAACCCGCAGGCTCGGGCAATCCACTCATCTCAGTCTCCCAAAGGCACGGAATTACAGGCTAAGCCACCGCGTCCGGCTAGCTCCCAGTATATTAAAATAAATAATAACCAAATGGCTCTAAAGAATTAAAAAATGACCATTTTAGAAAATTTTCAAATTAGCATTAACACACACAAACACAATGCAATAGAATTATGCCATCATAAGAGATTTATAAAATCTGTTTTAAAAACATGAGTTATAGAGCACAATGGGTGGTATAATCTGGAGCATACACTTAAAGCGGACATGAACTGTCTTCTCTCTCTGCCAGAGCTATCAGTAACTCTGGAACTCTAGGACTAATCTTATTTTGGCCTATGTCTGTGAGGTCAAATGTTTACATTCGAGGCATGTTATAAATATAGGGAGTCTAGACCAAATACCCTGAATAGGTCTTTACACTCTGGCCCCTTGGCCACCCTGCCTCCTGATGTAGAGAAACCTTGTCTGCATGCCAGTTACTCCACTCTCCTCTTAACTTTGCTTGGACCATAGAGTCAGGGAGTCTGTCCCACTGGCTTGGGGAACAGTGTGCATAGCTGCACATGTATGTATTATCTCCTCAACTAATCTTACTTAAACACGAGGATATGGTTTTCTATGCCTTTCCTACCACCCCAATTCAGTGGTCAACCAGTTTTGATGGATGGACTAACTTTCAAGCTGCATACAGGAGTTACTCAACATCAGAGGGGAAGCATGACAGCCTATGTGAAATTACACAGTTTATAAGCTGTTGTCAGTTTGAAAAAAGAAATTTTCACAGAGGCAAAAAGCCTGCTTTATCTTCTCACAATATCTGATTTCACCCTTCTAACCCAGCAGACAGCACAGATAGAGTTGTCTACTCAGGCTTTCCAGGGTGAACCAAGGTAAAGAGATTAATATGGTCACTGCAGGCATTGCTTTTCTGGGCTCTGGACCATTCTCAGAAATGCTAATTAACTAGGACTCAACCCTTCATAGATCTCAGTGAAGGAGACCTCTTTAGTATCAAAAAGGAATAACAAATCATTTAGAAAAACTTCATGTCTTAGGCTTTCAATAATGGGAAATTGTTTCGATTGTTTAAGGCTAAAAATCAAAAGATGAACAAATGTTATTGAAGAGTACTGGGAAAAGGTTACAGCCAGGAAGTAACCCTTTCACCATTTTCCCTCCCCAACTTGCCTTCAGGTCTGTGGTAGATTTGTTGTGCTCTCAAACACATTCTTTTTCTGGAAACCTTTGCCCTCTCTGGGAA
>NW_007219713.1:0-5007 GCF_000164805.1 Carlito syrichta | reverse complement strand
AAGCCAAAGGAATAAATCACTTCTAGCTTCAGCCAACAAGTCCTTAAGGGTCCAAAGAGCTATATCAGTATTTGTTATTAGCGGCTTGCAGGATACCACTGGAGGTTTGGAGGGGGGAATTCAAAGAGCTTGGGCCACATGGTTATAGTAGCAGTACTTGCTACTTACCAACTTCCTCCTTTGCACTATGAACATTTTGTTTTGTTTTGTTTTGTTGTTGTTTTAAAGACAGAGTCTTGCTCTGCTGCCCAGGCAGGAGTCAAGTGATGCAATCATAGCTTACTGCAACCTCAACCACCTATGCTCAAGTGATCCTCCTGCCTCAGCCTTCCAAGTAGCTAGGACTATAGGCACATGCCACCACACTTCACTTTTTTTTGGAGAAATGAGTCTCATTATGCTACACAAGCTGATTTTGAACTTCTGGCCTCAAGTGATCCTCCTGCCTCATCCTCTCAAAGTGTTGGGATTACAGGCATAAGCCACCGCACCTGGCCTCTATGCTCTTTTTAATAATGGCAATTAGACATCAGAAATCACTCTATACTGTCTGAGAACTGATAATAGTTGAGATGACTATGTTTTTCCTTTCTCACAACAGTTGATAGAGTTCAAGTTCATTCTCATGTGTGGATCCAAGAAAGAGAGTAGAATCTAAAAGGAAATTCTTTTTTGCAATAACGCAAATATTCACCTCCAAGCCTAAAATAATCATTACTTGGCAATTATTCACATATATTAAATTAATCTATACTTGGTCATATTTAGAAAGCACATGTGATTTTAAAAGTCTTTCCCCTAAAATTAAAGAAAAATCAATGTACATAATAACCAAACAGATCACTCCACTTTCATCATTAAATTAAATTCAATGCAGCATAGATTCTTAGATAGGAGAATCATATCACAGATATGCCAAATAATTAATTGATCTCATTTAGTTGAATCTGAGACCAGTTAATCAGTTGTGATGTTGTAAGCCATCAACTCTATGTGGCATGTATCTAGGCTGAGATGTTTCCATTTGTCTTGCATTTTTATGGTCTCTAAATTCACTCACACTTTAAGATACAATTAAAATACAGCATAATCATGATTAGAAAACAACAAGATTTCAAAAATATACACAGATGTGGATTCTTCGAAGATTTCAGCACTCTGAATTCACCAGCTTTTTGTTTTTCAGAAGACCTCTCCTTCTGTTATTAAATCTTGTTAATAACAGATTTATTAACTAAATCCAAAGTCCCTGTAGCTTCTTAAATGCTTATGAATGACTGGTCTTAAAGGATTTTTGCAGTTTTTATTTGCATTGTAAAACTGACTTCAGCTCTATGTTTACAGAGAAGTTTTAGAAGCTTTGACATGGCAGGTTGCCATAAGCATATTTTCCCTGTGGAGAAACGAAACTCAAATGTGCTAATCAAGGGTACTTAATATCCCTCAAAATTAATGCTTTGTTACCTGCAGTGGTTTAATTATTCCCTTATGGAAAACTTGGAAATGCCCTGCATCTTTAAATAGCAGTTGGCTACACATTGATATTGAGTCAGCAATCATTTGAAGGTATTTCTTGTACTCATCGACTACAGGGAAGCAGTCTGAAGAGAGACTAAGACTTTAGATGTCACAATAAAACAGTAAGACATATTTTCACAGGTGGTTTGCAAAATCAATTTCAGTAATGTCATTGTATCTCAAATAAAATAACCTTCCAGAAAAAAAAATATTTAGAGCAGTAAAAATGAAGACAGGGAAAGTGTTGTAATTAATACCATCCAATTCCAACTAACTGCCAACCACCAGGAGGAGATAGTCAAACCTGACACTTGCCCCACAAGCAAACTTTACAAAAATGTAAAAAAATCAAATATCCTCAGAGGATACCGGTTGAACTGAGAGACAGCTAACAATATTCGAGACTATTCAACTTAAGTAGCAGACTTAAGTGTTATCCAGGTAACTATTGTTTCTTCTGGAATTCTTGAATCAGGCAGCTACATGTAGCTGTAAAACACGATAAAAAGCTCTAAATGTAGGACCATGTCTTTGTTCCAAAGTCACTTCCCCTGACAGCAAACTCTGACCACACAATCTAAAGCTGTTACCTAATCACACCATCTCATTGTCTTCACATCACTTATGGGCATCTGAAATCTCCTTGTGGGTTTAATTATTACTTGTTTATTTCTCTCTTCTCACCTGTAGCTTGTGGGCTTGGAGACAACAGGCCCTGGGCTGTCTTGGTCACTGTTTCCATGCCTTGGGTAGCACTTGGCATCTGTGGCCTATTCAATAAGTCATTGTTAAATGAGAGAAATGCAGGTGTTTGGTTTTGTTTTTTGATGTCAAACTTCTCTCCAACAATCAAAAAAAGATTTTTTCTGGAACCTGAGTTAGGCAAGTGGCTGCATGTCTTGGTGTAGGCAACATGGGGCCTGGGTATTTAATCAGAATTGTGTGTGGAATTGAAGTTATATGTACACACACAAGCCTTCACACTGAAACTGTCCATCTTAGGTGAGTTTGATCAAAATCATTCAAAGTATAGCCCAAGTTGAGTGCTTGGCATGATTAGCTGATAGCACTTGCCGTGTTACTCATGTTCCTGGGCTGGGATGTTCTCAGCTCCATCCTCATCTATGCTGTCTCTACACAGAATCTATAGGTTCTCAATTTTTGTGGTATAATAAGTGCTTATAGACTACCCCTCATATGCTTTGAGAATAAGAAAATGCTACAAAGCCAGATGCAGTAGCACATGCCTATAATACCAGCTACTTGTGAGGCCAAGGCAGGAAGATTGCTTGAGTTCTAGATTGTAGTGTGCTCTGCCTGTTGGGTGTCTGCACTAAGTTTGGCATCAATACAGTGACTTCCTGGAATCAGGGGACCACCAGGTTGCCTAAGGAGAAGTGAACTGGCCCAGGGCAGAAATGGAGGATGTCAAAACTCCCATGCTGATTAGTAGTAGGTTCATACCTGTGAATAGCTACTGCACTCCAGCCTAAACAATGTAGTGAGATTCTATCTCTTCAATAATGTATTTTAAAATTTCATTATTAAAAAAAGGATTCAGCAACTTAGCAAGACCTCATCTGTACAATAAATCAAAAATTATTCGGGCATGGAAGCTACTTGGAATGCTGAGGCAGAAGGATTGCCTGAGTGAACATGCCACTGCACTCCAGTCTGGGTGACAGAGTGAGACTCCAGCTCAAAAAAATAAAAGGAAAGAAAATGGTACAGAGTGATTCAGGGAAGATGGACAGCTCAGTGCTGACAGCAGGACCTAAAATGAGCAAACTTAAACATTGATACTTTCATAATTAATGTACACACACATCAGTCTTCCAATCCCGGATGTGTGTTCCTCTGTGGCTAGGACTGAGGAAACAAGTTGAGGAACCCCCTTAGCTTTCCCATATTCAGGGCTCATGGAGGACAAGTGAGGTTCTGCTCACTTCAATTATTTGAAGCTCCCAGTATATATATATATATATTTTTTTTTTTTTTTTTTTTTTTTGAGTTGGAGTCTCACTCTGTCGCCCAGACTGGAGTGCGGTGGCTGCTCCCAGTCACCACAGCCTTGGCCTGCTGGGCTCCGGCAATCCTTCCACCTCAGCCTTCCAAGTAGCCAGAATTATAGGCATGCGCTACCACGCCCTGCTGATTTTGTGATTTTACTGTTGAGATGAGGTCTCACTGCCCAGGTGGGTCTCGAACCCGCAGGCTCGGGCAATCCACTCATCTCAGTCTCCCAAAGGCACGGAATTACAGGCTAAGCCACCGCGTCCGGCTAGCTCCCAGTATATTAAAATAAATAATAACCAAATGGCTCTAAAGAATTAAAAAATGACCATTTTAGAAAATTTTCAAATTAGCATTAACACACACAAACACAATGCAATAGAATTATGCCATCATAAGAGATTTATAAAATCTGTTTAAAAACATGAGTTATAGAGCACAATGGGTGGTATAATCTGGAGCATACACTTAAAGCGGACAAGAACTGTCTTCTCTCTCTGCCAGAGCTATCAGTAACTCTGGAACTCTAGGACTAATCTTATTTTGGCCTATGTCTCTGAGGTCAAATGTTTACATTCGAGGCATGTTATAAATATAGGGAGTCTAGACCAAATACCCTGAATAGGTCTTTACACTCTGGCCCCTTGGCCACCCTGCCTCCTGATGTAGAGAAACCTTGTCTGCATGCCAGTTACTCCACTCTCCTCTTAACTTTGCTTGGACCATAGAGTCAGGGAGTCTGTCCCACTGGCTTGGGGAACAGTGTGCATAGCTGCACATGTATGTATTATCTCCTCAACTAATCTTACTTAAACACAAGGATATGGTTTTCTATGCCTTTCCTACCACCCCAATTCAGTGGTCAACCAGTTTTGATGGATGGACTAACTTTCAAGCTGCATACAGGAGTTACTCAACATCAGAGGGGAAGCATGACAGCCTATGTGAAATTACACAGTTTATAAGCTGTTGTCAGTTTGAAAAAAGAAATTTTCACAGAGGCAAAAAGCCTGCTTTATCTTCTCACAATATCTGATTTCACCCTTCTAACCCAGCAGACAGCACAGATAGAGTTGTCTACTCAGGCTTTCCAGGGTGAACCAAGGTAAAGAGATTAATATGGTCACTGCAGGCATTGCTTTTCTGGGCTCTGGACCATTCTCAGAAATGCTAATTAACTAGGACTCAACCCTTCATAGATCTCAGTGAAGGAGACCTCTTTAGTATCAAAAAGGAATAACAAATCATTTAGAAAAACTTCATGTCTTAGGCTTTCAATAATGGGAAATTGTTTCGATTGTTTAAGGCTAAAAATCAAAAGATGAACAAATGTTATTGAAGAGTACTGGGAAAAGGTTACAGCCAGGAAGTAACCCTTTCACCATTTTCCCTCCCCAACTTGCCTTCAGGTCTGTGGTAGATTTGTTGTGCTCTCAAACACATTCTTTTTCTGGAAACCTTTGCCCTCTCTGGGAA
>NW_007219712.1:0-4958 GCF_000164805.1 Carlito syrichta | reverse complement strand
AAGAGCTATATCAGTATTTGTTATTAGCGGCTTGCAGGATACCACTGGAGGTTTGGAGGGGGGAATTCAAAGAGCTTGGGCCACATGGTTATAGTAGCAGTACTTGCTACTTACCAACTTCCTCCTTTGCACTATGAACATTTTGTTTTGTTTTGTTTTGTTGTTGTTTTAAAGACAGAGTCTTGCTCTGCTGCCCAGGCAGGAGTCAAGTGACACAATCATGGCTTACTGCAACCTCAACCACCTATGCTCAAGTGATCCTCCTGCCTCAGCCTTCCAAGTAGCTAGGACTATAGGCACATGCCACCACACTTCACTTTTTTTTTGGAGAAATGAGTCTCATTATGCTACACAAGCTGATTTTGAACTTCTGGCCTCAAGTGATCCTCCTGCCTCATCCTCTCAAAGTGTTAGGATTACAGGCATAAGCCACTGCACCTGGCCTCTATGCTCTTTTTAATAATGGCAATTAGACATCAGAAATCACTCTATACTGTCTGAGAACTGATAATAGTTGAGATGACTATGTTTTTCCTTTCTCACAACAGTTGATAGAGTTCAAGTTCATTCTCATGTGTGGATCCAAGAAAGAGAGTAGAATCTAAAAGGAAATTCTTTTTTGCAATAAGGCAAATATTCACCTCCAAGCCTAAAATAATCATTACTTGGCAATTATTCACATATATTAAATTAATCTATACTTGGTCATATTTAGAAAGCACATGTGATTTTAAAAGTCTTTCCCCTAAAATTAAAGAAAAATCAATGTACATAATAACCAAACAGGTCACTCCACTTTCATCATTAAATTAAATTCAATGCAGCATAGATTCTTAGATAGGAGAATCATATCACAGATATGCCAAATAATTAATTGATCTCATTTAGTTGAATCTGAGACCAGTTAATCAGTTGTGATGTTGTAAGCCATCAACTCTATGTGGCATGTATCTAGGCTGAGATGTTTCCATTTGTCTTGCATTTTTATGGTCTCTAAATTCACTCACACTTTAAGATACAATTAAAATACAGCATAATCATGATTAGAAAACAACAAGATTTCAAAAATATACACAGATGTGGATTCTTCGAAGATTTCAGCACTCTGAATTCACCAGCTTTTTGTTTTTCAGAAGACCTCTCCTTCTGTTATTAAATCTTGTTAATAACAGATTTATTAACTAAATCCAAAGTCCCTGTAGCTTCTTAAATGCTTATGAATGACTGGTCTTAAAGGATTTTTGCAGTTTTTATTTGCATTGTAAAACTGACTTCAGCTCTATGTTTACAGAGAAGTTTTAGAAGCTTTGACATGGCAGGTTGCCATAAGCATATTTTCCCTGTGGAGAAACGAAACTCAAATGTGCTAATCAAGGGTACTTAATATCCCTCAAAATTAATGCTTTGTTACCTGCAGTGGTTTAATTATTCCCTTATGGAAAACTTGGAAATGCCCTGCATCTTTAAATAGCAGTTGGCTACACATTGATATTGAGTCAGCAATCATTTGAAGGTATTTCTTGTACTCATCGACTACAGGGAAGCAGTCTGAAGAGAGACTAAGACTTTAGATGTCACAATAAAACAGTAAGACATATTTTCACAGGTGGTTTGCAAAATCAATTTCAGTAATGTCATTGTATCTCAAATAAAATAACCTTCCAGAAAAAAAAATATTTAGAGCAGTAAAAATGAAGACAGGGAAAGTGTTGTAATTAATACCATCCAATTCCAACTAACTGCCAACCACCAGGAGGAGATAGTCAAACCTGACACTTGCCCCACAAGCAAACTTTACAAAAATGTAAAAAAATCAAATATCCTCAGAGGATACCGGTTGAACTGAGAGACAGCTAACAATATTCGAGACTATTCAACTTAAGTAGCAGACTTAAGTGTTATCCAGGTAACTATTGTTTCTTCTGGAATTCTTGAATCAGGCAGCTACATGTAGCTGTAAAACACGATAAAAAGCTCTAAATGTAGGACCATGTCTTTGTTCCAAAGTCACTTCCCCTGACAGCAAACTCTGACCACACAATCTAAAGCTGTTACCTAATCACACCATCTCATTGTCTTCACATCACTTATGGGCATCTGAAATCTCCTTGTGGGTTTAATTATTTACTTGTTTATTTCTCTCTTCTCAACTGGAGCTTGTGGGCTTGGAGACAACAGGCCCTGGGCTGTCTTGGTCACTGTTTCCATGCCTTGGGTAGCACTTGGCATCTGTGGCCTATTCAATAAGTCATTGTTAAATGAGAGAAATGCAGGTGTTTGGTTTTGTTTTTTGATGTCAAACTTCTCTCCAACAATCAAAAAAAGATTTTTTCTGGAACCTGAGTTAGGCAAGTGGCTGCATGTCTTGGTGTAGGCAACATGGGGCCTGGGTATTTAATCAGAATTGTGTGTGGAATTGAAGTTATATGTACACACACAAGCCTTCACACTGAAACTGTCCATCTTAGGTGAGTTTGATCAAAATCATTCAAAGTATAGCCCAAGTTGAGTGCTTGGCATGATTAGCTGATAGCACTTGCCGTGTTACTCATGTTCCTGGGCTGGGATGTTCTCAGCTCCATCCTCATCTATGCTGTCTCTACACAGAATCTATAGGTTCTCAATTTTTGTGGTATAATAAGTGCTTATAGACTACCCCTCATATGCTTTGAGAATAAGAAAATGCTACAAAGCCAGATGCAGTAGCACATGCCTATAGTACCAGCTACTTGTGAGGCCAAGGCAGGAAGATTGCTTGAGTTCTAGATTGTAGTGTGCTCTGCCTGTTGGGTGTCTGCACTAAGTTTGGCATCAATACAGTGACTTCCTGGAATCAGGGGACCACCAGGTTGCCTAAGGAGAAGTGAACTGGCCCAGGGCAGAAATGGAGGATGTCAAAACTCCCATGCTGATTAGTAGTAGGTTCATACCTGTGAATAGCTACTGCACTCCAGCCTAAACAATGTAGTGAGATTCTATCTCTTCAATAATGTATTTTAAAATTTCATTATTAAAAAAAGGATTCAGCAACTTAGCAAGACCTCATCTGTACAATAAATCAAAAATTATTCGGGCATGGAAGCTACTTGGAATGCTGAGGCAGAAGGATTGCCTGAGTGAACATGCCACTGCACTCCAGTCTGGGTGACAGAGTGAGACTCCAGCTCAAAAAAATAAAAGGAAAGAAAATGGTACAGAGTGATTCAGGGAAGATGGACAGCTCAGTGCTGACAGCAGGACCTAAAATGAGCAAACTTAAACATTGATACTTTCCTAATTAATGTACACACACCTCAGTTTTCCAATCCCGGATGTGTGTTCCTTTGTGGCTAGGACTGAGGAAACAAGTTGAGGAACCCCCTTAGCTTTCCCATATTCAGGGCTCATGGAGGGCAAGTGAGGTTTTGCTCACTTCAATTATTTGAAGTTCCCAGTATATATATATTTTTTTTTTTTTTTTTTTTTTTTTTTCTTTTGAGTTGGAGTCTCACTCTGTCGCCCAGACTGGAGTGCGGTGGCTGCTCCCAGTCACCACAGCCTTGGCCTGCTGGGCTCCGGCAATCCTTCCACCTCAGCCTTCCAAGTAGCCAGAATTATAGGCATGCGCTACCACGCCCTGCTGATTTTGTGATTTTACTGTTGAGATGAGGTCTCACTGCCCAGGTGGGTCTCGAACCCGCAGGCTCGGGCAATCCACTCATCTCAGTCTCCCAAAGGCACGGAATTACAGGCTAAGCCACCGCGTCCGGCTAGCTCCCAGTATATTAAAATAAATAATAACCAAATGGCTCTAAAGAATTAAAAAATGACCATTTTAGAAAATTTTCAAATTAGCATTAACACACACAAACACAATGCAATAGAATTATGCCATCATAAGAGATTTATAAAATCTGTTTTAAAAACATGAGTTATAGAGCACAATGGGTGGTATAATCTGGAGCATACACTTAAAGCGGACATGAACTGTCTTCTCTCTCTGCCAGAGCTATCAGTAACTCTGGAACTCTAGGACTAATCTTATTTTGGCCTATGTCTGTGAGGTCAAATGTTTACATTCGAGGCATGTTATAAATATAGGGAGTCTAGACCAAATACCCTGAATAGGTCTTTACACTCTGGCCCCTTGGCCACCCTGCCTCCTGATGTAGAGAAACCTTGTCTGCATGCCAGTTACTCCACTCTCCTCTTAACTTTGCTTGGACCATAGAGTCAGGGAGTCTGTCCCACTGGCTTGGGGAACAGTGTGCATAGCTGCACATGTATGTATTATCTCCTCAACTAATCTTACTTAAACACGAGGATATGGTTTTCTATGCCTTTCCTACCACCCCAATTCAGTGGTCAACCAGTTTTGATGGATGGACTAACTTTCAAGCTGCATACAGGAGTTACTCAACATCAGAGGGGAAGCATGACAGCCTATGTGAAATTACACAGTTTATAAGCTGTTGTCAGTTTGAAAAAAGAAATTTTCACAGAGGCAAAAAGCCTGCTTTATCTTCTCACAATATCTGATTTCACCCTTCTAACCCAGCAGACAGCACAGATAGAGTTGTCTACTCAGGCTTTCCAGGGTGAACCAAGGTAAAGAGATTAATATGGTCACTGCAGGCATTGCTTTTCTGGGCTCTGGACCATTCTCAGAAATGCTAATTAACTAGGACTCAACCCTTCATAGATCTCAGTGAAGGAGACCTCTTTAGTATCAAAAAGGAATAACAAATCATTTAGAAAAACTTCATGTCTTAGGCTTTCAATAATGGGAAATTGTTTCGATTGTTTAAGGCTAAAAATCAAAAGATGAACAAATGTTATTGAAGAGTACTGGGAAAAGGTTACAGCCAGGAAGTAACCCTTTCACCATTTTCCCTCCCCAACTTGCCTTCAGGTCTGTGGTAGATTTGTTGTGCTCTCAAACACATTCTTTTTCTGGAAACCTTTGCCCTCTCTGGGAA
>NW_007219711.1:0-4881 GCF_000164805.1 Carlito syrichta | reverse complement strand
ATTCAAAGAGCTTGGGCCACATGGTTATAGTAGCAGTACTTGCTACTTACCAACTTCCTCCTTTGCACTATGAACATTTTGTTTTGTTGTTGTTTTAAAGACAGAGTCTTGCTCTGCTGCCCAGGCAGGAGTCAAGTGACACAATCATGGCTTACTGCAACCTCAACCACCTATGCTCAAGTGATCCTCCTGCCTCAGCCTTCCAAGTAGCTAGGACTATAGGCACATGCCACCACACTTCACTTTTTTTTTGGAGAAATGAGTCTCATTATGCTACACAAGCTGATTTTGAACTTCTGGCCTCAAGTGATCCTCCTGCCTCATTCTCTCAAAGTGTTAGGATTACAGGCATAAGCCACTGCACCTGGCCTCTATGCTCTTTTTAATAATGGCAATTAGACATCAGAAATCACTCTATACTGTCTGAGAACTGATAATAGTTGAGATGACTATGTTTTTCCTTTCTCACAACAGTTGATAGAGTTCAAGTTCATTCTCATGTGTGGATCCAAGAAAGAGAGTAGAATCTAAAAGGAAATTCTTTTTTGCAATAACGCAAATATTCACCTCCAAGCCTAAAATAATCATTACTTGGCAATTATTCACATATATTAAATTAATCTATACTTGGTCATATTTAGAAAGCACATGTGATTTTAAAAGTCTTTCCCCTAAAATTAAAGAAAAATCAATGTACATAATAACCAAACAGATCACTCCACTTTCATCATTAAATTAAATTCAATGCAGCATAGATTCTTAGATAGGAGAATCATATCACAGATATGCCAAATAATTAATTGATCTCATTTAGTTGAATCTGAGACCAGTTAATCAGTTGTGATGTTGTAAGCCATCAACTCTATGTGGCATGTATCTAGGCTGAGATGTTTCCATTTGTCTTGCATTTTTATGGTCTCTAAATTCACTCACACTTTAAGATACAATTAAAATACAGCATAATCATGATTAGAAAACAACAAGATTTCAAAAATATACACAGATGTGGATTCTTCGAAGATTTCAGCACTCTGAATTCACCAGCTTTTTGTTTTTCAGAAGACCTCTCCTTCTGTTATTAAATCTTGTTAATAACAGATTTATTAACTAAATCCAAAGTCCCTGTAGCTTCTTAAATGCTTATGAATGACTGGTCTTAAAGGATTTTTGCAGTTTTTATTTGCATTGTAAAACTGACTTCAGCTCTATGTTTACAGAGAAGTTTTAGAAGCTTTGACATGGCAGGTTGCCATAAGCATATTTTCCCTGTGGAGAAACGAAACTCAAATGTGCTAATCAAGGGTACTTAATATCCCTCAAAATTAATGCTTTGTTACCTGCAGTGGTTTAATTATTCCCTTATGGAAAACTTGGAAATGCCCTGCATCTTTAAATAGCAGTTGGCTACACATTGATATTGAGTCAGCAATCATTTGAAGGTATTTCTTGTACTCATCGACTACAGGGAAGCAGTCTGAAGAGAGACTAAGACTTTAGATGTCACAATAAAACAGTAAGACATATTTTCACAGGTGGTTTGCAAAATCAATTTCAGTAATGTCATTGTATCTCAAATAAAATAACCTTCCAGAAAAAAAAATATTTAGAGCAGTAAAAATGAAGACAGGGAAAGTGTTGTAATTAATACCATCCAATTCCAACTAACTGCCAACCACCAGGAGGAGATAGTCAAACCTGACACTTGCCCCACAAGCAAACTTTACAAAAATGTAAAAAAATCAAATATCCTCAGAGGATACCGGTTGAACTGAGAGACAGCTAACAATATTCGAGACTATTCAACTTAAGTAGCAGACTTAAGTGTTATCCAGGTAACTATTGTTTCTTCTGGAATTCTTGAATCAGGCAGCTACATGTAGCTGTAAAACACGATAAAAAGCTCTAAATGTAGGACCATGTCTTTGTTCCAAAGTCACTTCCCCTGACAGCAAACTCTGACCACACAATCTAAAGCTGTTACCTAATCACACCATCTCATTGTCTTCACATCACTTATGGGCATCTGAAATCTCCTTGTGGGTTTAATTATTTACTTGTTTATTTCTCTCTTCTCAACTGGAGCTTGTGGGCTTGGAGACAACAGGCCCTGGGCTGTCTTGGTCACTGTTTCCATGCCTTGGGTAGCACTTGGCATCTGTGGCCTATTCAATAAGTCATTGTTAAATGAGAGAAATGCAGGTGTTTGGTTTTGTTTTTTGATGTCAAACTTCTCTCCAACAATCAAAAAAAGATTTTTTCTGGAACCTGAGTTAGGCAAGTGGCTGCATGTCTTGGTGTAGGCAACATGGGGCCTGGGTATTTAATCAGAATTGTGTGTGGAATTGAAGTTATATGTACACACACAAGCCTTCACACTGAAACTGTCCATCTTAGGTGAGTTTGATCAAAATCATTCAAAGTATAGCCCAAGTTGAGTGCTTGGCATGATTAGCTGATAGCACTTGCCGTGTTACTCATGTTCCTGGGCTGGGATGTCTCAGCTCCATCCTCATCTATGCTGTCTCTACACAGAATCTATAGGTTCTCAATTTTTGTGGTATAATAAGTGCTTATAGACTACCCCTCATATGCTTTGAGAATAAGAAAATGCTACAAAGCCAGATGCAGTAGCACATGCCTATAGTACCAGCTACTTGTGAGGCCAAGGCAGGAAGATTGCTTGAGTTCTAGATTGTAGTGTGCTCTGCCTGTTGGGTGTCTGCACTAAGTTTGGCATCAATACAGTGACTTCCTGGAATCAGGGGACCACCAGGTTGCCTAAGGAGAAGTGAACTGGCCCAGGGCAGAAATGGAGGATGTCAAAACTCCCATGCTGATTAGTAGTAGGTTCATACCTGTGAATAGCTACTGCACTCCAGCCTAAACAATGTAGTGAGATTCTATCTCTTCAATAATGTATTTTAAAATTTCATTATTAAAAAAAGGATTCAGCAACTTAGCAAGACCTCATCTGTACAATAAATCAAAAATTATTCGGGCATGGAAGCTACTTGGAATGCTGAGGCAGAAGGATTGCCTGAGTGAACATGCCACTGCACTCCAGTCTGGGTGACAGAGTGAGACTCCAGCTCAAAAAAATAAAAGGAAAGAAAATGGTACAGAGTGATTCAGGGAAGATGGACAGCTCAGTGCTGACAGCAGGACCTAAAATGAGCAAACTTAAACATTGATACTTTCATAATTAATGTACACACACATCAGTCTTCCAATCCCGGATGTGTGTTCCTCTGTGGCTAGGACTGAGGAAACAAGTTGAGGAACCCCCTTAGCTTTCCCATATTCAGGGCTCATGGAGGACAAGTGAGGTTCTGCTCACTTCAATTATTTGAAGCTCCCAGTATATATATATATATATTTTTTTTTTTTTTTTTTTTTTTTGAGTTGGAGTCTCACTCTGTCGCCCAGACTGGAGTGCGGTGGCTGCTCCCAGTCACCACAGCCTTGGCCTGCTGGGCTCCGGCAATCCTTCCACCTCAGCCTTCCAAGTAGCCAGAATTATAGGCATGCGCTACCACGCCCTGCTGATTTTGTGATTTTACTGTTGAGATGAGGTCTCACTGCCCAGGTGGGTCTCGAACCCGCAGGCTCGGGCAATCCACTCATCTCAGTCTCCCAAAGGCACGGAATTACAGGCTAAGCCACCGCGTCCGGCTAGCTCCCAGTATATTAAAATAAATAATAACCAAATGGCTCTAAAGAATTAAAAAATGACCATTTTAGAAAATTTTCAAATTAGCATTAACACACACAAACACAATGCAATAGAATTATGCCATCATAAGAGATTTATAAAATCTGTTTTAAAAACATGAGTTATAGAGCACAATGGGTGGTATAATCTGGAGCATACACTTAAAGCGGACATGAACTGTCTTCTCTCTCTGCCAGAGCTATCAGTAACTCTGGAACTCTAGGACTAATCTTATTTTGGCCTATGTCTGTGAGGTCAAATGTTTACATTCGAGGCATGTTATAAATATAGGGAGTCTAGACCAAATACCCTGAATAGGTCTTTACACTCTGGCCCCTTGGCCACCCTGCCTCCTGATGTAGAGAAACCTTGTCTGCATGCCAGTTACTCCACTCTCCTCTTAACTTTGCTTGGACCATAGAGTCAGGGAGTCTGTCCCACTGGCTTGGGGAACAGTGTGCATAGCTGCACATGTATGTATTATCTCCTCAACTAATCTTACTTAAACACGAGGATATGGTTTTCTATGCCTTTCCTACCACCCCAATTCAGTGGTCAACCAGTTTTGATGGATGGACTAACTTTCAAGCTGCATACAGGAGTTACTCAACATCAGAGGGGAAGCATGACAGCCTATGTGAAATTACACAGTTTATAAGCTGTTGTCAGTTTGAAAAAAGAAATTTTCACAGAGGCAAAAAGCCTGCTTTATCTTCTCACAATATCTGATTTCACCCTTCTAACCCAGCAGACAGCACAGATAGAGTTGTCTACTCAGGCTTTCCAGGGTGAACCAAGGTAAAGAGATTAATATGGTCACTGCAGGCATTGCTTTTCTGGGCTCTGGACCATTCTCAGAAATGCTAATTAACTAGGACTCAACCCTTCATAGATCTCAGTGAAGGAGACCTCTTTAGTATCAAAAAGGAATAACAAATCATTTAGAAAAACTTCATGTCTTAGGCTTTCAATAATGGGAAATTGTTTCGATTGTTTAAGGCTAAAAATCAAAAGATGAACAAATGTTATTGAAGAGTACTGGGAAAAGGTTACAGCCAGGAAGTAACCCTTTCACCATTTTCCCTCCCCAACTTGCCTTCAGGTCTGTGGTAGATTTGTTGTGCTCTCAAACACATTCTTTTTCTGGAAACCTTTGCCCTCTCTGGGAA
>NW_007219710.1:0-4725 GCF_000164805.1 Carlito syrichta | reverse complement strand
CCACCTCAACCACCTATGCTCAAGTGATCCTCCTGCCTCAGCCTTCCAAGTAGCTAGGACTATAGGCACATGCCACCACACTTCACTTTTTTTTTGGAGAAATGAGTCTCATTATGCTACACAAGCTGATTTTGAACTTCTGGCCTCAAGTGATCCTCCTGCCTCATCCTCTCAAAGTGTTAGGATTACAGGCATAAGCCACTGCACCTGGCCTCTATGCTCTTTTTAATAATGGCAATTAGACATCAGAAATCACTCTATACTGTCTGAGAACTGATAATAGTTGAGATGACTATGTTTTTCCTTTCTCACAACAGTTGATAGAGTTCAAGTTCATTCTCATGTGTGGATCCAAGAAAGAGAGTAGAATCTAAAAGGAAATTCTTTTTTGCAATAACGCAAATATTCACCTCCAAGCCTAAAATAATCATTACTTGGCAATTATTCACATATATTAAATTAATCTATACTTGGTCATATTTAGAAAGCACATGTGATTTTAAAAGTCTTTCCCCTAAAATTAAAGAAAAATCAATGTACATAATAACCAAACAGGTCACTCCACTTTCATCATTAAATTAAATTCAATGCAGCATAGATTCTTAGATAGGAGAATCATATCACAGATATGCCAAATAATTAATTGATCTCATTTAGTTGAATCTGAGACCAGTTAATCAGTTGTGATGTTGTAAGCCATCAACTCTATGTGGCATGTATCTAGGCTGAGATGTTTCCATTTGTCTTGCATTTTTATGGTCTCTAAATTCACTCACACTTTAAGATACAATTAAAATACAGCATAATCATGATTAGAAAACAACAAGATTTCAAAAATATACACAGATGTGGATTCTTCGAAGATTTCAGCACTCTGAATTCACCAGCTTTTTGTTTTTCAGAAGACCTCTCCTTCTGTTATTAAATCTTGTTAATAACAGATTTATTAACTAAATCCAAAGTCCCTGTAGCTTCTTAAATGCTTATGAATGACTGGTCTTAAAGGATTTTTGCAGTTTTTATTTGCATTGTAAAACTGACTTCAGCTCTATGTTTACAGAGAAGTTTTAGAAGCTTTGACATGGCAGGTTGCCATAAGCATATTTTCCCTGTGGAGAAACGAAACTCAAATGTGCTAATCAAGGGTACTTAATATCCCTCAAAATTAATGCTTTGTTACCTGCAGTGGTTTAATTATTCCCTTATGGAAAACTTGGAAATGCCCTGCATCTTTAAATAGCAGTTGGCTACACATTGATATTGAGTCAGCAATCATTTGAAGGTATTTCTTGTACTCATCGACTACAGGGAAGCAGTCTGAAGAGAGACTAAGACTTTAGATGTCACAATAAAACAGTAAGACATATTTTCACAGGTGGTTTGCAAAATCAATTTCAGTAATGTCATTGTATCTCAAATAAAATAACCTTCCAGAAAAAAAAATATTTAGAGCAGTAAAAATGAAGACAGGGAAAGTGTTGTAATTAATACCATCCAATTCCAACTAACTGCCAACCACCAGGAGGAGATAGTCAAACCTGACACTTGCCCCACAAGCAAACTTTACAAAAATGTAAAAAAATCAAATATCCTCAGAGGATACCGGTTGAACTGAGAGACAGCTAACAATATTCGAGACTATTCAACTTAAGTAGCAGACTTAAGTGTTATCCAGGTAACTATTGTTTCTTCTGGAATTCTTGAATCAGGCAGCTACATGTAGCTGTAAAACACGATAAAAAGCTCTAAATGTAGGACCATGTCTTTGTTCCAAAGTCACTTCCCCTGACAGCAAACTCTGACCACACAATCTAAAGCTGTTACCTAATCACACCATCTCATTGTCTTCACATCACTTATGGGCATCTGAAATCTCCTTGTGGGTTTAATTATTTACTTGTTTATTTCTCTCTTCTCAACTGGAGCTTGTGGGCTTGGAGACAACAGGCCCTGGGCTGTCTTGGTCACTGTTTCCATGCCTTGGGTAGCACTTGGCATCTGTGGCCTATTCAATAAGTCATTGTTAAATGAGAGAAATGCAGGTGTTTGGTTTTGTTTTTTGATGTCAAACTTCTCTCCAACAATCAAAAAAAGATTTTTTCTGGAACCTGAGTTAGGCAAGTGGCTGCATGTCTTGGTGTAGGCAACATGGGGCCTGGGTATTTAATCAGAATTGTGTGTGGAATTGAAGTTATATGTACACACACAAGCCTTCACACTGAAACTGTCCATCTTAGGTGAGTTTGATCAAAATCATTCAAAGTATAGCCCAAGTTGAGTGCTTGGCATGATTAGCTGATAGCACTTGCCGTGTTACTCATGTTCCTGGGCTGGGATGTTCTCAGCTCCATCCTCATCTATGCTGTCTCTACACAGAATCTATAGGTTCTCAATTTTTGTGGTATAATAAGTGCTTATAGACTACCCCTCATATGCTTTGAGAATAAGAAAATGCTACAAAGCCAGATGCAGTAGCACATGCCTATAGTACCAGCTACTTGTGAGGCCAAGGCAGGAAGATTGCTTGAGTTCTAGATTGTAGTGTGCTCTGCCTGTTGGGTGTCTGCACTAAGTTTGGCATCAATACAGTGACTTCCTGGAATCAGGGGACCACCAGGTTGCCTAAGGAGAAGTGAACTGGCCCAGGGCAGAAATGGAGGATGTCAAAACTCCCATGCTGATTAGTAGTAGGTTCATACCTGTGAATAGCTACTGCACTCCAGCCTAAACAATGTAGTGAGATTCTATCTCTTCAATAATGTATTTTAAAATTTCATTATTAAAAAAAGGATTCAGCAACTTAGCAAGACCTCATCTGTACAATAAATCAAAAATTATTCGGGCATGGAAGCTACTTGGAATGCTGAGGCAGAAGGATTGCCTGAGTGAACATGCCACTGCACTCCAGTCTGGGTGACAGAGTGAGACTCCAGCTCAAAAAAATAAAAGGAAAGAAAATGGTACAGAGTGATTCAGGGAAGATGGACAGCTCAGTGCTGACAGCAGGACCTAAAATGAGCAAACTTAAACATTGATACTTTCATAATTAATGTACACACACATCAGTCTTCCAATCCCGGATGTGTGTTCCTCTGTGGCTAGGACTGAGGAAACAAGTTGAGGAACCCCCTTAGCTTTCCCATATTCAGGGCTCATGGAGGACAAGTGAGGTTCTGCTCACTTCAATTATTTGAAGCTCCCAGTATATATATATATATATTTTTTTTTTTTTTTTTTTTTTTTGAGTTGGAGTCTCACTCTGTCGCCCAGACTGGAGTGCGGTGGCTGCTCCCAGTCACCACAGCCTTGGCCTGCTGGGCTCCGGCAATCCTTCCACCTCAGCCTTCCAAGTAGCCAGAATTATAGGCATGCGCTACCACGCCCTGCTGATTTTGTGATTTTACTGTTGAGATGAGGTCTCACTGCCCAGGTGGGTCTCGAACCCGCAGGCTCGGGCAATCCACTCATCTCAGTCTCCCAAAGGCACGGAATTACAGGCTAAGCCACCGCGTCCGGCTAGCTCCCAGTATATTAAAATAAATAATAACCAAATGGCTTTAAAGAATTAAAAAATGACCATTTTAGAAAATTTTCAAATTAGCATTAACACACACAAACACAATGCAATAGAATTATGCCATCATAAGAGATTTATAAAATCTGTTTTAAAAACATGAGTTATAGAGCACAATGGGTGGTATAATCTGGAGCATACACTTAAAGCGGACATGAACTGTCTTCTCTCTCTGCCAGAGCTATCAGTAACTCTGGAACTCTAGGACTAATCTTATTTTGGCCTATGTCTGTGAGGTCAAATGTTTACATTCGAGGCATGTTATAAATATAGGGAGTCTAGACTAAATACCCTGAATAGGTCTTTACACTCTGGCCCCTTGGCCACCCTGCCTCCTGATGTAGAGAAACCTTGTCTGCATGCCAGTTACTCCACTCTCCTCTTAACTTTGCTTGGACCATAGAGTCAGGGAGTCTGTCCCACTGGCTTGGGGAACAGTGTGCATAGCTGCACATGTATGTATTATCTCCTCAACTAATCTTACTTAAACACGAGGATATGGTTTTCTATGCCTTTCCTACCACCCCAATTCAGTGGTCAACCAGTTTTGATGGATGGACTAACTTTCAAGCTGCATACAGGAGTTACTCAACATCAGAGGGGAAGCATGACAGCCTATGTGAAATTACACAGTTTATAAGCTGTTGTCAGTTTGAAAAAAGAAATTTTCACAGAGGCAAAAAGCCTGCTTTATCTTCTCACAATATCTGATTTCACCCTTCTAACCCAGCAGACAGCACAGATAGAGTTGTCTACTCAGGCTTTCCAGGGTGAACCAAGGTAAAGAGATTAATATGGTCACTGCAGGCATTGCTTTTCTGGGCTCTGGACCATTCTCAGAAATGCTAATTAACTAGGACTCAACCCTTCATAGATCTCAGTGAAGGAGACCTCTTTAGTATCAAAAAGGAATAACAAATCATTTAGAAAAACTTCATGTCTTAGGCTTTCAATAATGGGAAATTGTTTCGATTGTTTAAGGCTAAAAATCAAAAGATGAACAAATGTTATTGAAGAGTACTGGGAAAAGGTTACAGCCAGGAAGTAACCCTTTCACCATTTTCCCTCCCCAACTTGCCTTCAGGTCTGTGGTAGATTTGTTGTGCTCTCAAACACATTCTTTTTCTGGAAACCTTTGCCCTCTCTGGGAA
>NW_007219709.1:0-4673 GCF_000164805.1 Carlito syrichta | reverse complement strand
AGTAGCTAGGACTATAGGCACATGCCACCACACTTCACTTTTTTTTGGAGAAATGAGTCTCATTATGCTACACAAGCTGATTTTGAACTTCTGGCCTCAAGTGATCCTCCTGCCTCAGCCTCTCAAAGTGTTGGGATTACAGGCATAAGCCACCGCACCTGGCCTCTATGCTCTTTTTAATAATGGCAATTAGACATCAGAAATCACTCTATACTGTCTGAGAACTGATAATAGTTGAGATGACTATGTTTTTCCTTTCTCACAACAGTTGATAGAGTTCAAGTTCATTCTCATGTGTGGATCCAAGAAAGAGAGTAGAATCTAAAAGGAAATTCTTTTTTGCAATAACGCAAATATTCACCTCCAAGCCTAAAATAATCATTACTTGGCAATTATTTATTAAATTAATCTATACTTGGTCATATTTAGAAAGCACATGTGATTTTAAAAGTCTTTCCCCTAAAATTAAAGAAAAATCAATGTACATAATAACCAAACAGATCACTCCACTTTCATCATTAAATTAAATTCAATGCAGCATAGATTCTTAGATAGGAGAATCATATCACAGATATGCCAAATAATTAATTGATCTCATTTAGTTGAATCTGAGACCAGTTAATCAGTTGTGATGTTGTAAGCCATCAACTCTATGTGACGGATGTATCTAGGCTGAGATGTTTCTATTTGTCTTGCATTTTTATGGTCTCTAAATTCACTTGCACTTTAAGATACAATTAAAATACAGCATAATTCATGATTAGAAAACAACAGATTTCAAAAATATACACAGATGTGGATTCTTCGAAGATTTCAGCACTCTGAATTCACCAGCTTTTTGTTTTTCAGAAGACCTCTCCTTCTGTTATTAAATCTTGTTAATAACAGATTTATTAACTAAATCCAAAGTCCCTGTAGCTTCTTAAATGCTTATGAATGACTGGTCTTAAAGGATTTTTGCAGTTTTTATTTGCATTGTAAAACTGACTTCAGCTCTATGTTTACAGAGAAGTTTTAGAAGCTTTGACATGGCAGGTTGCCATAAGCATATTTTCCCTGTGGAGAAACGAAACTCAAATGTGCTAATCAAGGGTACTTAATATCCCTCAAAATTAATGCTTTGTTACCTGCAGTGGTTTAATTATTCCCTTATGGAAAACTTGGAAATGCCCTGCATCTTTAAATAGCAGTTGGCTACACATTGATATTGAGTCAGCAATCATTTGAAGGTATTTCTTGTACTCATCGACTACAGGGAAGCAGTCTGAAGAGAGACTAAGACTTTAGATGTCACAATAAAACAGTAAGACATATTTTCACAGGTGGTTTGCAAAATCAATTTCAGTAATGTCATTGTATCTCAAATAAAATAACCTTCCAGAAAAAAAAATATTTAGAGCAGTAAAAATGAAGACAGGGAAAGTGTTGTAATTAATACCATCCAATTCCAACTAACTGCCAACCACCAGGAGGAGATAGTCAAACCTGACACTTGCCCCACAAGCAAACTTTACAAAAATGTAAAAAAATCAAATATCCTCAGAGGATACCGGTTGAACTGAGAGACAGCTAACAATATTCGAGACTATTCAACTTAAGTAGCAGACTTAAGTGTTATCCAGGTAACTATTGTTTCTTCTGGAATTCTTGAATCAGGCAGCTACATGTAGCTGTAAAACACGATAAAAAGCTCTAAATGTAGGACCATGTCTTTGTTCCAAAGTCACTTCCCCTGACAGCAAACTCTGACCACACAATCTAAAGCTGTTACCTAATCACACCATCTCATTGTCTTCACATCACTTATGGGCATCTGAAATCTCCTTGTGGGTTTAATTATTTACTTGTTTATTTCTCTCTTCTCAACTGGAGCTTGTGGGCTTGGAGACAACAGGCCCTGGGCTGTCTTGGTCACTGTTTCCATGCCTTGGGTAGCACTTGGCATCTGTGGCCTATTCAATAAGTCATTGTTAAATGAGAGAAATGCAGGTGTTTGGTTTTGTTTTTTGATGTCAAACTTCTCTCCAACAATCAAAAAAAGATTTTTTCTGGAACCTGAGTTAGGCAAGTGGCTGCATGTCTTGGTGTAGGCAACATGGGGCCTGGGTATTTAATCAGAATTGTGTGTGGAATTGAAGTTATATGTACACACACAAGCCTTCACACTGAAACTGTCCATCTTAGGTGAGTTTGATCAAAATCATTCAAAGTATAGCCCAAGTTGAGTGCTTGGCATGATTAGCTGATAGCACTTGCCGTGTTACTCATGTTCCTGGGCTGGGATGTTCTCAGCTCCATCCTCATCTATGCTGTCTCTACACAGAATCTATAGGTTCTCAATTTTTGTGGTATAATAAGTGCTTATAGACTACCCCTCATATGCTTTGAGAATAAGAAAATGCTACAAAGCCAGATGCAGTAGCACATGCCTATAGTACCAGCTACTTGTGAGGCCAAGGCAGGAAGATTGCTTGAGTTCTAGATTGTAGTGTGCTCTGCCTGTTGGGTGTCTGCACTAAGTTTGGCATCAATACAGTGACTTCCTGGAATCAGGGGACCACCAGGTTGCCTAAGGAGAAGTGAACTGGCCCAGGGCAGAAATGGAGGATGTCAAAACTCCCATGCTGATTAGTAGTAGGTTCATACCTGTGAATAGCTACTGCACTCCAGCCTAAACAATGTAGTGAGATTCTATCTCTTCAATAATGTATTTTAAAATTTCATTATTAAAAAAAGGATTCAGCAACTTAGCAAGACCTCATCTGTACAATAAATCAAAAATTATTCGGGCATGGAAGCTACTTGGAATGCTGAGGCAGAAGGATTGCCTGAGTGAACATGCCACTGCACTCCAGTCTGGGTGACAGAGTGAGACTCCAGCTCAAAAAAATAAAAGGAAAGAAAATGGTACAGAGTGATTCAGGGAAGATGGACAGCTCAGTGCTGACAGCAGGACCTAAAATGAGCAAACTTAAACATTGATACTTTCATAATTAATGTACACACACATCAGTCTTCCAATCCCGGATGTGTGTTCCTCTGTGGCTAGGACTGAGGAAACAAGTTGAGGAACCCCCTTAGCTTTCCCATATTCAGGGCTCATGGAGGACAAGTGAGGTTCTGCTCACTTCAATTATTTGAAGCTCCCAGTATATATATATATATATTTTTTTTTTTTTTTTTTTTTTTTGAGTTGGAGTCTCACTCTGTCGCCCAGACTGGAGTGCGGTGGCTGCTCCCAGTCACCACAGCCTCGGCCTGCTGGGCTCTGGCAATCCTTCCACCTCAGCCTTCCAAGTAGCCAGAATTATAGGCATGCGCTACCACGCCCTGCTGATTTTGTGATTTTACTGTTGAGATGAGGTCTCACTGCCCAGGTGGGTCTCGAACCCGCAGGCTCAGGCAATCCACTCATCTCAGTCTCCCAAAGGCACGGAATTACAGGCTGAGCCACCGCGTCTGGCTAGCTCCCAGTATATTAAAATAAATAATAACCAAATGGCTCTAAAGAATTAAAAAATTGACCATTTTAGAAAATTTTCAAATTAGCATTAACACACACAAACACAAAGCAATAGAATTATGCCATCATAAGAGATTTATAAAATCTGTTTTAAAAACATGAGTTATAGAGCACAATGGGTGGTATAATCTGGAGCATACACTTAAAGCGGACATGAACTGTCTTCTCTCTCTGCCAGAGCTATCAGTAACTCTGGAACTCTAGGACTAATCTTATTTTGGCCTATGTCTGTGAGGTCAAATGTTTACATTCGAGGCATGTTATAAATATAGGGAGTCTAGACCAAATACCCTGAATAGGTCTTTACACTCTGGCCCCTTGGCCACCCTGCCTCCTGATGTAGAGAAACCTTGTCTGCATGCCAGTTACTCCACTCTCCTCTTAACTTTGCTTGGACCATAGAGTCAGGGAGTCTGTCCCACTGGCTTGGGGAACAGTGTGCATAGCTGCACATGTATGTATTATCTCCTCAACTAATCTTACTTAAACACGAGGATATGGTTTTCTATGCCTTTCCTACCACCCCAATTCAGTGGTCAACCAGTTTTGATGGATGGACTAACTTTCAAGCTGCATACAGGAGTTACTCAACATCAGAGGGGAAGCATGACAGCCTATGTGAAATTACACAGTTTATAAGCTGTTGTCAGTTTGAAAAAAGAAATTTTCACAGAGGCAAAAAGCCTGCTTTATCTTCTCACAATATCTGATTTCACCCTTCTAACCCAGCAGACAGCACAGATAGAGTTGTCTACTCAGGCTTTCCAGGGTGAACCAAGGTAAAGAGATTAATATGGTCACTGCAGGCATTGCTTTTCTGGGCTCTGGACCATTCTCAGAAATGCTAATTAACTAGGACTCAACCCTTCATAGATCTCAGTGAAGGAGACCTCTTTAGTATCAAAAAGGAATAACAAATCATTTAGAAAAACTTCATGTCTTAGGCTTTCAATAATGGGAAATTGTTTCGATTGTTTAAGGCTAAAAATCAAAAGATGAACAAATGTTATTGAAGAGTACTGGGAAAAGGTTACAGCCAGGAAGTAACCCTTTCACCATTTTCCCTCCCCAACTTGCCTTCAGGTCTGTGGTAGATTTGTTGTGCTCTCAAACACATTCTTTTTCTGGAAACCTTTGCCCTCTCTGGGAA
>NW_007219708.1:0-8023 GCF_000164805.1 Carlito syrichta | reverse complement strand
GCCACTGCACCTGGCCTCTATGCTCTTTTTAATAATGGCAATTAGACATCAGAAATCACTCTATACTGTCTGAGAACTGATAATAGTTGAGATGACTATGTTTTTCCTTTCTCACAACAGTTGATAGAGTTCAAGTTCATTCTCATGTGTGGATCCAAGAAAGAGAGTAGAATCTAAAAGGAAATTCTTTTTTGCAATAACGCAAATATTCACCTCCAAGCCTAAAATAATCATTACTTGGCAATTATTCACATATATTAAATTAATCTATACTTGGTCATATTTAGAAAGCACATGTGATTTTAAAAGTCTTTCCCCTAAAATTAAAGAAAAATCAATGTACATAATAACCAAACAGATCACTCCACTTTCATCATTAAATTAAATTCAATGCAGCATAGATTCTTAGATAGGAGAATCATATCACAGATATGCCAAATAATTAATTGATCTCATTTAGTTGAATCTGAGACCAGTTAATCAGTTGTGATGTTGTAAGCCATCAACTCTATGTGGCATGTATCTAGGCTGAGATGTTTCCATTTGTCTTGCATTTTTATGGTCTCTAAATTCACTCACACTTTAAGATACAATTAAAATACAGCATAATCATGATTAGAAAACAACAAGATTTCAAAAATATACACAGATGTGGATTCTTCGAAGATTTCAGCACTCTGAATTCACCAGCTTTTTGTTTTTCAGAAGACCTCTCCTTCTGTTATTAAATCTTGTTAATAACAGATTTATTAACTAAATCCAAAGTCCCTGTAGCTTCTTAAATGCTTATGAATGACTGGTCTTAAAGGATTTTTGCAGTTTTTATTTGCATTGTAAAACTGACTTCAGCTCTATGTTTACAGAGAAGTTTTAGAAGCTTTGACATGGCAGGTTGCCATAAGCATATTTTCCCTGTGGAGAAACGAAACTCAAATGTGCTAATCAAGGGTACTTAATATCCCTCAAAATTAATGCTTTGTTACCTGCAGTGGTTTAATTATTCCCTTATGGAAAACTTGGAAATGCCCTGCATCTTTAAATAGCAGTTGGCTACACATTGATATTGAGTCAGCAATCATTTGAAGGTATTTCTTGTACTCATCGACTACAGGGAAGCAGTCTGAAGAGAGACTAAGACTTTAGATGTCACAATAAAACAGTAAGACATATTTTCACAGGTGGTTTGCAAAATCAATTTCAGTAATGTCATTGTATCTCAAATAAAATAACCTTCCAGAAAAAAAAATATTTAGAGCAGTAAAAATGAAGACAGGGAAAGTGTTGTAATTAATACCATCCAATTCCAACTAACTGCCAACCACCAGGAGGAGATAGTCAAACCTGACACTTGCCCCACAAGCAAACTTTACAAAAATGTAAAAAAATCAAATATCCTCAGAGGATACCGGTTGAACTGAGAGACAGCTAACAATATTCGAGACTATTCAACTTAAGTAGCAGACTTAAGTGTTATCCAGGTAACTATTGTTTCTTCTGGAATTCTTGAATCAGGCAGCTACATGTAGCTGTAAAACACGATAAAAAGCTCTAAATGTAGGACCATGTCTTTGTTCCAAAGTCACTTCCCCTGACAGCAAACTCTGACCACACAATCTAAAGCTGTTACCTAATCACACCATCTCATTGTCTTCACATCACTTATGGGCATCTGAAATCTCCTTGTGGGTTTAATTATTTACTTGTTTATTTCTCTCTTCTCAACTGGAGCTTGTGGGCTTGGAGACAACAGGCCCTGGGCTGTCTTGGTCACTGTTTCCATGCCTTGGGTAGCACTTGGCATCTGTGGCCTATTCAATAAGTCATTGTTAAATGAGAGAAATGCAGGTGTTTGGTTTTGTTTTTTGATGTCAAACTTCTCTCCAACAATCAAAAAAAGATTTTTTCTGGAACCTGAGTTAGGCAAGTGGCTGCATGTCTTGGTGTAGGCAACATGGGGCCTGGGTATTTAATCAGAATTGTGTGTGGAATTGAAGTTATATGTACACACACAAGCCTTCACACTGAAACTGTCCATCTTAGGTGAGTTTGATCAAAATCATTCAAAGTATAGCCCAAGTTGAGTGCTTGGCATGATTAGCTGATAGCACTTGCCGTGTTACTCATGTTCCTGGGCTGGGATGTTCTCAGCTCCATCCTCATCTATGCTGTCTCTACACAGAATCTATAGGTTCTCAATTTTTGTGGTATAATAAGTGCTTATAGACTACCCCTCATATGCTTTGAGAATAAGAAAATGCTACAAAGCCAGATGCAGTAGCACATGCCTATAGTACCAGCTACTTGTGAGGCCAAGGCAGGAAGATTGCTTGAGTTCTAGATTGTAGTGTGCTCTGCCTGTTGGGTGTCTGCACTAAGTTTGGCATCAATACAGTGACTTCCTGGAATCAGGGGACCACCAGGTTGCCTAAGGAGAAGTGAACTGGCCCAGGGCAGAAATGGAGGATGTCAAAACTCCCATGCTGATTAGTAGTAGGTTCATACCTGTGAATAGCTACTGCACTCCAGCCTAAACAATGTAGTGAGATTCTATCTCTTCAATAATGTATTTTAAAATTTCATTATTAAAAAAAGGATTCAGCAACTTAGCAAGACCTCATCTGTACAATAAATCAAAAATTATTCGGGCATGGAAGCTACTTGGAATGCTGAGGCAGAAGGATTGCCTGAGTGAACATGCCACTGCACTCCAGTCTGGGTGACAGAGTGAGACTCCAGCTCAAAAAAATAAAAGGAAAGAAAATGGTACAGAGTGATTCAGGGAAGATGGACAGCTCAGTGCTGACAGCAGGACCTAAAATGAGCAAACTTAAACATTGATACTTTCATAATTAATGTACACACACATCAGTCTTCCAATCCCGGATGTGTGTTCCTCTGTGGCTAGGACTGAGGAAACAAGTTGAGGAACCCCCTTAGCTTTCCCATATTCAGGGCTCATGGAGGACAAGTGAGGTTCTGCTCACTTCAATTATTTGAAGCTCCCAGTATATATATATATATATTTTTTTTTTTTTTTTTTTTTTTTGAGTTGGAGTCTCACTCTGTCGCCCAGACTGGAGTGCGGTGGCTGCTCCCAGTCACCACAGCCTTGGCCTGCTGGGCTCCGGCAATCCTTCCACCTCAGCCTTCCAAGTAGCCAGAATTATAGGCATGCGCTACCACGCCCTGCTGATTTTGTGATTTTACTGTTGAGATGAGGTCTCACTGCCCAGGTGGGTCTCGAACCCGCAGGCTCGGGCAATCCACTCATCTCAGTCTCCCAAAGGCACGGAATTACAGGCTAAGCCACCGCGTCCGGCTAGCTCCCAGTATATTAAAATAAATAATAACCAAATGGCTCTAAAGAATTAAAAAAAGACCATTTTAGAAAATTTTCAAATTAGCATTAACACACACAAACACAATGTAATAGAATTATGCCATCATAAGAGATTTATAAAATCTGTTTTAAAAACATGAGTTATAGAGCACAATGGGTGGTATAATCTGGAGCATACACTTAAAGCGGACATGAACTGTCTTCTCTCTCTGCCAGAGCTATCAGTAACTCTGGAACTCTAGGACTAATCTTATTTTGGCCTATGTCTGTGAGGTCAAATGTTTACATTCGAGGCATGTTATAAATATAGGGAGTCTAGACCAAATACCCTGAATAGGTCTTTACACTCTGGCCCCTTGGCCACCCTGCCTCCTGATGTAGAGAAACCTTGTCTGCATGCCAGTTACTCCACTCTCCTCTTAACTTTGCTTGGACCATAGAGTCAGGGAGTCTGTCCCACTGGCTTGGGGAACAGTGTGCATAGCTGCACATGTATGTATTATCTCCTCAACTAATCTTACTTAAACACGAGGATATGGTTTTCTATGCCTTTCCTACCACCCCAATTCAGTGGTCAACCAGTTTTGATGGATGGACTAACTTTCAAGCTGCATACAGGAGTTACTCAACATCAGAGGGGAAGCATGACAGCCTATGTGAAATTACACAGTTTATAAGCTGTTGTCAGTTTGAAAAAAGAAATTTTCACAGAGGCAAAAAGCCTGCTTTATCTTCTCACAATATCTGATTTCACCCTTCTAACCCAGCAGACAGCACAGAATAGAGTTGTCTACTCAGGCTTTCCAGGGTGAACCAAGGTAAAGAGATTAATATGGTCACTGCAGGCATTGCTTTTCTGGGCTCTGGACCATTCTCAGAAATGCTAATTAACTAGGACTCAACCCTTCATAGATCTCAGTGAAGGAGACCTCTTTAGTATCAAAAAGGAATAACAAATCATTTAGAAAAACTTCATGTCTTAGGCTTTCAATAATGGGAAATTGTTTCGATTGTTTAAGGCTAAAAATCAAAAGATGAACAAATGTTATTGAAGAGTACTGGGAAAAGGTTACAGCCAGGAAGTAACCCTTTCACCATTTTCCCTCCCCAACTTGCCTTCAGGTCTGTGGTAGATTTGTTGTGCTCTCAAACACATTCTTTTTCTTGGAAACCTTTGCCCTCTCTGGGAATGACTTCCAGCAGTCAACATTTAGTCTCCGGTTGAGGATTTAAACACAAATCCCAGCCTTTCTTTTCCTGCACCATTGGATATATCTAAGTAACCCAAAAGTCACACCAAAGACAAAGCCACAGACATTCTACTCGAGGAAACAAAATAATACCCTGGATGTGAAAGATGAGGTGTCCATGGATTTCTTCCCAGTGAGTCTGGCTTTCCCTTTGGGGTGCCACCACCAGCTTGGCAGTGTACAGGGTAGATCCAAAAGACCTATTAGAAGGGTTACAGGAGCTGCCTGGTATCAGAAACACTTAGATAATTCTGCCACTTCCCTGTACAAAAGCCTCTGCTGTCCCTGTCTACAAGATGAATCCAGACTCTTTGTGGGCAAGAGACCCCATCACAATTGGCTTCCCCTCACCCTTTCCTGATCCATCTTTTGAGACTTTCACTCAAACCATCTAACCTTCCACCCATCTCCTGACAACTCAACCGTCCTCTCTCCACTCTTTATATTTTATCAGGCCTTTTGCTTTTCTTTTCTCCTTCATACTATTTTTCTCTTTGTAGAATGTGTTTCCTTTTTGTCTTTTCTACCTATAAAAATAGTATTTGTAAGCTAATCCCTGTCTCAAAAATTACCTTCTGGGAATTTCCCTAGATCTCATCAGAGTTAGAATGAATTCCTCCTTGCTTGGTGTTACCAGAGGACCCTAAGGACCCTCCTGATGCTGTATGTTGCTTTCTCTAATGAACCCCTGACTTACTCAGAGGGCAAGGTAGACAGGGGGCCTATTCCATTGCTATCATCCCAGGGCCTAACACAAATATATGCACATAATGAGTGCTAAAAAAGCTTGTTCTAATTGAATTGCTTAGGAAAATAACAGCTAACACTTAGCAGGGGCAGAAGACAGTTGATATGAACTGCAGAAGAATTTAGGAATAAAAATATTTGGGTTGGCCAGGGGCAGTGCTTTACACCTGCAATCCCAGCAATGTGAGAGAATTGCCTGAGCCCAGGAGTTTGAGACCAGTCTGGGCAACATAGCAAGAACCTGCTTCTACAAAAATAGAAATAAATTAGCCAGATGTGGTTGCACATGCCTGTAGTCCCAGCTACTTGAGGGGCTGAGGTAGAAGGATCACCTGAGCCCAAGAGGTCAAGGCTGTGAAGAGTCATGATCATGCTACTGTACTCCAGCCTGGTGACTGAATGAGACCCCAACTCAAAAACTAGAAAAAATGTTTGAGTCTAAATCCCAGCTTCATCTCTTAAAAACTGTGTGACCTTGGACATCTCTCAACTCTTGACATCTCTAGGCCTGAGTTTCCTCATCTGAAAAAATGTGCTATATTTATACATCTGCCTAACAATATCTACTTCACACAGGTGTTTTGAGAGCTAAGTGAAATCATATGGCACAGAACCTGGCACTTAGGAAGAATTCAGTTAATGTTGCTTCTCCCCTCTTGCACCTCATCCCTCTCCTATTCTTCCTTCTCTTCCTTTTCACTATTCTGCCACTTCTATAACTATTACTATTATTGCCCTAATCCTATAAGGGAAACGTCAGTTGTGGAGGGTAAAGCCTTCTGTTTTACCTCTCCCACAAGTGGGCTCCCATATCTGAACTACATCTTAGAAAGAATTTATCTTCTTACAGAGAGTTCTTAAGCTGTGCCCTTGATGTCTTGATAGAGTAGAGAGAAACCTGGGAAAACATTTTTTCACAGCTTGGAACAGTGTACAGAGAATTTGTTTTGAGTTCACTCCTCTTTTGCTTTTGGGAAAATTATCTCACTGTTCTTTGAGATATACAAATGCAAAGTGGATATCCACCCATTGTTTTGGCAGAAACCATTAGGTTACCAATAATCAGAAGACCCATATTTAATCCTAGAAGTCAGAGTTTCTGTTTGGTAAGCAAGTTCTTGTATTACCGAGTTGAATTTCTTCCTGTAGACTTTGCTGCAGTTTTTTTGGTGGAAAGGAAAAAAGACACATGTTCTAACCCTTGTAGGAGAGAGTTTGTCGACATTGGCTGAGGAACAACTTGTCCTAGATAGTGTAAGAATGAAGCCAGGCTTGGTGGCTCAGCCTGTAATCCCGCGCCTTTGGGAGGCTGAGGAGAGTGGATTGCCTGAGCCCGCGGGTTTGAGACCTGCCTGGGCAGGCAAGACCTTATCTCTACAATAAATCAAAAAATTAGCCAGGCGTGGTAGTACATGCCTGTAATTCCGGCTACTCGGAAGGCTGAGGTGGAAGGATCACCAGAGCCCAGCAGTTCAAGGCTGCGGTGGCCGGGAGCGGCCACTGCACTCCATTCTGGGCAACAGAGTGAGACTCCAACTCAAAAAAAAAAAAAAAAAAGAAAGAAAGAAGAAAAAAAAAGAATGAGATTGAGTGAATTACTTTGCTTAATTTGCATCAGTGACAGGAAATGAGAATGATGTGGAAATAAGTTTTGAAGGATCAGTTTTCATAGACCCTGTCACACTCTGGGAAAGGCAATGCCTCTTCTCTGCCTAGGTGACAAGATAAAGTGTGGTCAGGAGTTGGGATGTGGGTCTTTATACACATCTCTGTGCAAAACCAGCTCCCCTCAGGTTCCCCCAGAAGCTACTGGGTAAGGAGACCCAGCTCTCCAGGTCCCTTGTCACTGACATTCCCAGAAGTCCCACCACTGGCAGAGGAAACAAAGACCTGGTAGGTGTCACATGGAGAACAGGTGGACTTGTGGGCACATGAGACACACTCTTAAGGACTACAGAAATGGTGGGAAAGAAAGGCAACATTTTGGGGGAAACATTCTGTGAGGTCAAAGACTTGAATGATTAGAGACTTGAGCTCTTGCAATTTGAATATTAAAATGATTGTGATCTCATATTACTATCCCCAACTCCAGGTTTATAAAGCCTGTGGCCCTTTATTTAGAGTTGTGGGGTCCAAGTGAGGATTTGCAATATAAGTAGAATATGTGCAGGTAAAGTTTGGGCTTCTTACTGACCTTCTTTTCCTCTGGTAGTGGACCAGGTACCCAGTATGTTGCCACATCCCCCCTCCCTTTTCCCTCTTTCCATCCACCGGCTGTCTTAGAAAGAATTTAGACTCCTGATCTCAAGACTCCTGATCTCATCCTTATGCTAATGTGACTAGTGTTCAGGGCCTGCTTATGAAAAAGAATATTCAGTATTCAGTTCTTTATTTCTGTTACAGTTCACTTAATATGATCCAACTCCATCCAAGTTGCTGTGAAGACTATGTTTGTATTCTTCTTCATGACTGCATAATATTCTGTTGTGTATAAGTACCACATTTTTTTTTATCCAGTTCACTTTGGTGGGCATCTGAGTTGGTTCTGTGTCTTTGCTATTGTGAATAGTGTGACAATAAGCACGTGTGTGCAGGTGACATTTTTGTAAAGCGATTCATGTTCCTCTGGGCATATTCCCAGGAGACAGATTGCTGGATCTTACAGAAGCTCAATTTTTAGTTCTTG
>NW_007219707.1:0-7814 GCF_000164805.1 Carlito syrichta | reverse complement strand
CAGTGGTCAACCAGTTTTGCTGGATGGACTAACTTTCAAGCTGCATACAGGAGTTACTCAACATCAGAGGGGAAGCATGACAGCATATGTGAAATTACACAGTTTATAAGCTGTTGTCAGTTTGAAAAAAAGAAATTTTCACAGAGGCAAAAAGCCTGCTTTATCTTCTCACAATATCTGATTTCACCCTTCTAACCCAGCAGACAGCACAGATAGTTGTCTACTCAGGCTTTCCAGGGTGAACCAAGGTAAAGAGATTAATATGGTCACTGCAGGCATTGCTTTTCTGGGCTCTGGACCATTCTCAGAAATGCTAATTAACTAGGACTCAACCCTTCATAGATCTCAGTGAAGGAGACCTCTTTAGTATCAAAAAGGAATAACAAATCATTTAGAAAAACTTCATGTCTTAGGCTTTCAATAATGGGAAATTGTTTCGATTGTTTAAGGCTAAAAATCAAAAGATGAACAAATGTTATTGAAGAGTACTGGGAAAAGGTTACAGCCAGGAAGTAACCCTTTCACCATTTTCCCTCCCCAACTTGCCTTCAGGTCTGTGGTAGATTTGTTGTGCTCTCAAACACATTCTTTTTCTTGGAAACCTTTGCCCTCTCTGGGAATGACTTCCAGCAGTCAACATTTAGTCTCCGGTTGAGGATTTAAACACAAATCCCAGCCTTTCTTTTCCTGCACCATTGGATATATCTAAGTAACCCAAAAGTCACACCAAAGACAAAGCCACAGACATTCTACTCGAGGAAACAAAATAATACCCTGGATGTGAAAGATGAGGTGTCCATGGATTTCTTCCCAGTGAGTCTGGCTTTCCCTTTGGGGTGCCACCACCAGCTTGGCAGTGTACAGGGTAGATCCAAAAGACCTATTAGAAGGGTTACAGGAGCTGCCTGGTATCAGAAACACTTAGATAATTCTGCCACTTCCCTGTACAAAAGCCTCTGCTGTCCCTGTCTACAAGATGAATCCAGACTCTTTGTGGGCAAGAGACCCCATCACAATTGGCTTCCCCTCACCCTTTCCTGATCCATCTTTTGAGACTTTCACTCAAACCATCTAACCTTCCACCCATCTCCTGACAACTCAACCGTCCTCTCTCCACTCTTTATATTTTATCAGGCCTTTTGCTTTTCTTTTCTCCTTCATACTATTTTTCTCTTTGTAGAATGTGTTTCCTTTTTGTCTTTTCTACCTATAAAAATAGTATTTGTAAGCTAATCCCTGTCTCAAAAATTACCTTCTGGGAATTTCCCTAGATCTCATCAGAGTTAGAATGAATTCCTCCTTGCTTGGTGTTACCAGAGGACCCTATGGACCCTCCTGATGCTGTATGTTGCTTTCTCTAATGAACCCCTGACTTACTCAGAGGGCAAGGTAGACAGGGGGCCTATTCCATTGCTATCATCCCAGGGCCTAACACAAATATATGCACATAATGAGTGCTAAAAAAGCTTGTTCTAATTGAATTGCTTAGGAAAATAACAGCTAACACTTAGCAGGGGCAGAAGACAGTTGATATGAACTGCAGAAGAATTTAGGAATAAAAATATTTGGGTTGGCCAGGGGCAGTGCTTTACACCTGCAATCCCAGCAATGTGAGAGAATTGCCTGAGCCCAGGAGTTTGAGACCAGCCTGGGCAACATAGCAAGAACCTGCTTCTACAAAAATAGAAATAAATTAGCCAGATGTGGTTGCACATGCCTGTAGTCCCAGCTACTTGAGGGGCTGAGGTAGAAGGATCACCTGAGCCCAAGAGGTCAAGGCTGTGAAGAGTCATGATCATGCTACTGTACTCCAGCCTGGTGACTGAATGAGACCCCAACTCAAAACTAGAAAAAATGTTTGAGTCTAAATCCCAGCTTCATCTCTTAAAAACTGTGTGACCTTGGACATCTCTCAACTCTTGACATCTCTAGGCCTGAGTTTCCTCATCTGAAAAAATGTGCTATATTTATACATCTGCCTAACAATATCTACTTCACACAGGTGTTTTGAGAGCTAAGTGAAATCATATGGCACAGAACCTGGCACTTAGGAAGAATTCAGTTAATGTTGCTTCTCCCCTCTTGCACCTCATCCCTCTCCTATTCTTCCTTCTCTTCCTTTTCACTATTCTGCCACTTCTATAACTATTACTATTATTGCCCTAATCCTATAAGGGAAACGTCAGTTGTGGAGGGTAAAGCCTTCTGTTTTACCTCTCCCACAAGTGGGCTCCCATATCTGAACTACATCTTAGAAAGAATTTATCTTCTTACAGAGAGTTCTTAAGCTGTGCCCTTGATGTCTTGATAGAGTAGAGAGAAACCTGGGAAAACATTTTTTCACAGCTTGGAACAGTGTACAGAGAATTTGTTTTGAGTTCACTCCTCTTTTGCTTTTGGGAAAATTATCTCACTGTTCTTTGAGATATACAAATGCAAAGTGGATATCCACCCATTGTTTTGGCAGAAACCATTAGGTTACCAATAATCAGAAGACCCATATTTAATCCTAGAAGTCAGAGTTTCTGTTTGGTAAGCAAGTTCTTGTATTACCGAGTTGAATTTCTTCCTGTAGACTTTGCTGCAGTTTTTTTGGTGGAAAGGAAAAAAGACACATGTTCTAACCCTTGTAGGAGAGAGTTTGTCGACATTGGCTGAGGAACAACTTGTCCTAGATAGTGTAAGAATGAAGCCAGGCTTGGTGGCTCAGCCTGTAATCCCGCGCCTTTGGGAGGCTGAGGAGAGTGGATTGCCTGAGCCCGCGGGTTTGAGACCTGCCTGGGCAGGCAAGACCTTATCTCTACAATAAATCAAAAAATTAGCCAGGCGTGGTAGTACATGCCTGTAATTCCGGCTACTCGGAAGGCTGAGGTGGAAGGATCACCAGAGCCCAGCAGTTCAAGGCTGCGGTGGCCGGGAGCGGCCACTGCACTCCATTCTGGGCAACAGAGTGAGACTCCAACTCAAAAAAAAAAAAAAAAAAGAAAGAAAGAAGAAAAAAAAAGAATGAGATTGAGTGAATTACTTTGCTTAATTTGCATCAGTGACAGGAAATGAGAATGATGTGGAAATAAGTTTTGAAGGATCAGTTTTCATAGACCCTGTCACACTCTGGGAAAGGCAATGCCTCTTCTCTGCCTAGGTGACAAGATAAAGTGTGGTCAGGAGTTGGGATGTGGGTCTTTATACACATCTCTGTGCAAAACCAGCTCCCCTCAGGTTCCCCCAGAAGCTACTGGGTAAGGAGACCCAGCTCTCCAGGTCCCTTGTCACTGACATTCCCAGAAGTCCCACCACTGGCAGAGGAAACAAAGACCTGGTAGGTGTCACATGGAGAACAGGTGGACTTGTGGGCACATGAGACACACCTCTTAAGGACTACAGAAATGGTGGGAAAGAAAGGCAACATTTTGGGGGAAACATTCTGTGAGTCAAAGACTTGAATGATTAGAGACTTGAGCTCTTGCAATTTGAATATTAAAATGATTGTGATCTCATATTACTATCCCCAACTCCAGGTTTATAAAGCCTGTGGCCCTTTATTTAGAGTTGTGGGGTCCAAGTGAGGATTTGCAATATAAGTAGAATATGTGCAGGTAAAGTTTGGGCTTCTTACTGACCTTCTTTTCCTCTGGTAGTGGACCAGGTACCCAGTATGTTGCCACATCCCCCCTCCCTTTTCCCTCTTTCCATCCACCGGCTGTCTTAGAAAGAATTTAGACTCCTGATCTCAAGACTCCTGATCTCATCCTTATGCTAATGTGACTAGTGTTCAGGGCCTGCTTATGAAAAAGAATATTCAGTATTCAGTTCTTTATTTCTGTTACAGTTCACTTAATATGATCCAACTCCATCCAAGTTGCTGTGAAGACTATGTTTGTATTCTTCTTCATGACTGCATAATATTCTGTTGTGTATAAGTACCACATTTTTTTTTATCCAGTTCACTTTGGTGGGCATCTGAGTTGGTTCTGTGTCTTTGCGATTGTGAATAGTGTGACAATAAGCACGCGTGTGCAGGTGACATTTTTGTAAAGCGATTCATGTTCCTCTGGGCATATTCCCAGGAGACAGATTGCTGGATCTTACAGAAGCTCAATTTTTAGTTCTTTGAGAAATCATCACACTGTTTTCCATAGAGGTTGGACTAGTTTGCATTTCCACCAACTAGTTTGCATCACTTTTTTTTACAGCCATGTGTGGCACATTTTTATAATAGAAATGGAAATGAATTGTTTTAAATTCATCATTTTTAAAAATTTTAAGTTTGAAAGAATTTGAGTTAGGAAATAGTGTAACATAGTAATTTTTAAAGTGAATGAATTCTGGAAGCTAGTATATTTCTATCTTGGCTTTTCTTTGTAATAGTTGCATCCTCACAGGAAGTTTATTTATCTCTTTTAAACCTTTGGTTTTTCCATCTATAAAACATCGATGTGTAGCAAACTACATTTTTCCAAAAGGCAGCAACACCAATATATTCCATTCTACATGCTGTTCTCATGAAGTGACATTGACATTCCTTTATCAAGAGATGGGGTCTATACTCCTTTCCCCTGAATCTGGGCTGAACTTTCACATTGCCTCAAACAAAAGATTGTGGCAGAAGTGATGTGAGTTCCAGCTAAGTAATGAAAGACAAGGATTTCTGCCTAGAACAAACTAATTCATTCTCTCTCTGCCTCTTTTTCTGTCCCAAACATCAACCCACCTACCTAGACCCCCAGCTGACAGCTAGCATTAACCACCAGACAAGTGAGTGAATGAGCCTTCAGATGATTACAGGACCCAATCTTCAAGTCCTCCAGCTAAGATCCCAGACTTCATGGTACAGAAATGAATCATACTTGCTCTTTTGTCTGTATCCTGACCCACAGAAACCCTAAGAGGTAATAAGTGATAGTTGTCATTGTAAGCCCCTAAGATGTGTGGTAATTTGTTATGCCATAATAAATAACTGAAACAACACCACCATGCCTAAATTCATAGTGGTGTTAGGTAAGTGTTCAACACTGTTAGTCATTTTTATCATAGCAAAAAAGGCAATTGCTAAGCAAAATTTTGAGGGGAGCAAAGGCTCTCAATCCACACCTTTTTCTGGCTCTCTTAACAGATAGCTGGACTGAAAAGAAGTTGAAATGCATGAAGAATCAAGTTAGAAGACAAAGGTCTGTGGGGCTTGTGCTTGAATCAACAATCATGTGTAGCCTTTGTTTTCATTCCTCTTGATGGTCCCTTAAAATTTCTACAGCCAGAACATCAGGATGGTGGAGATAATAGATTGGTTGGGGCCACTGTCATATCTGGAGTCCCACAACTGTTCCTACTATCCTGTGGCAAGCACCAGTCCTTAACAGAACCTAACTTCTGTATGAAATTATAATTATCTCCCTAGTCAATTACTGTCCAAGTAACCTATCATGTACTGATTTAATTTTAGTCTCTTGGAATGTTTCAGTGAGACGTCAGCATGTCATAAAATCCTACTGCAAAGCCAGACTGCTTTAACGGGAATTTGGGCATATGTCAAGTTCATCCTGTATCACTAAGGTAGTTGCAATTCCATGATCCTCAGAATTAGCCCTGGTTTCCAGAGCCATTCATAATTTTAATATAGTCAGATGTGGAACACTGAATATTCTTCTGAGGTTCTCAAGGACTAAGGATTTCAGTCAGGAAAGATTCCTCTCTACTTCTAACCTTTCATTTCCACATGCAACATGGTTATAAAATTTTACAAAGTCACTTCTGGAATAAGGACAATGAAAATCAACCAGGAAACAGATTTTTTTCTCTGTTCCTGAATATGTGCTATATTAAATCTGGGACTCACTCAGATTATAAGCAAATATTTCATAAGCAATGATGGGAAAAAGAGGCAAGACTTCAATGGTGATGTCTCTGGTGTGGCAGCCAAGGAAATGACTCTTAAGTTAAATGTCCTTTTAGTATCCTTTAATTCATCCTTTAACCCTGCTGACATTCACATTCCCAGTTAAATTAGATACCACTTCTTAGTTTATAATAAGAGGAGCTGAGGTGGTATCCAAAGACTGCCTTACTCATCACATGGCCCTGCCTTTCTGTTGTTGGCTGAGATCCCTTTTCCACTCTGTATGTTTAGGGGCTGCTCACTCTTCTTGACTTAGCTCCAGCAGGGTGTGGTGGCTCACATTTGTAATCCTAGCACTTGGGAAGGCAAGGCGTGTGGATTGCTTGAGCTCTGGAGTACAAGACCAGTCAGGGCAACAAAGTGACACCTCATCTCTACAAAAATATTCAAGTTGCTGGGCTCAGTGGCTCAGCCTACAATCCCAGCACTTTGGGAGGCTGATGCAAGTGGATTGCCTGAGCCTGAGGATATGAGACCCGGTCCGGCAACTTGGCAAGACCTTATCCCTAAAACAAATAAAAAATTAGCTGACATGGTAGTGTGCGCTTGTAGTTCTGACTACTTGGAAGGCTGGGGTGGAGGGATCACAAGAGCCCAGCAGGTCAAAGCTGGGGTGGCCATGAATGTGCCACTGCTTTCCAGCCTGGGCGATGGAGTGAGACTCTGACTCAAAAAATAATAACCAAGTAATTAGCTGGACATGGTACACCTGTAGTCCCAGTAACTCAGGATGCTGAAGTGGAATAATTACTTTAGTCCAGGAGCTTGAAGCTCCTATGAGCAGTGATCCTCATGATTGTGCCACTGCACTCCAGCATGGACAACAGAGTGAGACCCCAACTCAAAGGAAAAAAAGACTTAGCTCCAGTGTCACCTCCTCTCAGACAGCTTTCTGCTCATCATATCCCTATATTTGCCCCCATGCACACATGGGACACACTCTCCCACCCCTCTCGGAACTTCTATAGCAATTCTATTCAATAAAAAGAATGTAAGCCACATGTGTAATTTTAAGTTTTCTAGTGGTCACACGAAGAAAACTAAAAATAAACAGGTGAAATTACTTTTAATTATATATTTTCTTTTGCTCAACATATCTGCAGTATTATGTCAACATTTACCAGTATTTTTAAAATTTAGATTTTACATTTTTTGCATGAAATTTTTGAAATCTGGTATGTATTTTATACACAAGATGCATCTCAGTTTAGACTAGTTACATTTTGAATGTTCAATAACCAATTGATTACTAGTTATTGGACAGAGCAGTTTTACAGCATTTAGCACTCATTGTTTCCATCTTATTTTATGTAACTTTCTTAAGATCAAGAAATGGAGGAGGAGGGCATTTGTCCCAACATCCCCAGAATGCCATGCATAATAAATGTCTGAGTCAGTGTGGAAGTCAAGAAAATCACTTATTGTGCCCTTCTTAATTTCTAGAAGGGAAGTATCTGTACCACATCAAGGCATAGATGGTTCTCACAAAGTGAAAGGCATCTTTGCAAGGCAGAGTCTGGGATGTTATAAGTTGCTATGATGGCTGAAAAACACCCTTGAGGTCAAAGTGATGAAACTGACAAGGACAAAAAAGAAAGAAAGATTGCCATGGGGGCTATGAAAGCAAGGAAACAGAGACAAAGCACCATACCACTCCCTGGTTCTCATTTGAAGAAAGAAAATGAGATGATCAGACCGTGATGAGAGGGTGCCAAAGTTACTTAACTGTTTGAAAAGAATAGAGCAATATTTGACACTCCACTGTAAAAGAATCCTTTAAAGCTCTCCAGTGTGACAGACACAGTTCAATCACATCTTGAGCAAATATTTCCAGCTTAGAAGTGTGCATATTTGAAAAAACATTTCTATTATTTTTGGTCATTATATCTGGCTGACTCAAAGTCAAACAGGTAAAATCCAT
>NW_007219706.1:0-7818 GCF_000164805.1 Carlito syrichta | reverse complement strand
CAGTGGTCAACCAGTTTTGCTGGATGGACTAACTTTCAAGCTGCATACAGGAGTTACTCAACATCAGAGGGGAAGCATGACAGCATATGTGAAATTACACAGTTTATAAGCTGTTGTCAGTTTGAAAAAAAGAAATTTTCACAGAGGCAAAAAGCCTGCTTTATCTTCTCACAATATCTGATTTCACCCTTCTAACCCAGCAGACAGCACAGATAGTTGTCTACTCAGGCTTTCCAGGGTGAACCAAGGTAAAGAGATTAATATGGTCACTGCAGGCATTGCTTTTCTGGGCTCTGGACCATTCTCAGAAATGCTAATTAACTAGGACTCAACCCTTCATAGATCTCAGTGAAGGAGACCTCTTTAGTATCAAAAAGGAATAACAAATCATTTAGAAAAACTTCATGTCTTAGGCTTTCAATAATGGGAAATTGTTTCGATTGTTTAAGGCTAAAAATCAAAAGATGAACAAATGTTATTGAAGAGTACTGGGAAAAGGTTACAGCCAGGAAGTAACCCTTTCACCATTTTCCCTCCCCAACTTGCCTTCAGGTCTGTGGTAGATTTGTTGTGCTCTCAAACACATTCTTTTTCTTGGAAACCTTTGCCCTCTCTGGGAATGACTTCCAGCAGTCAACATTTAGTCTCCGGTTGAGGATTTAAACACAAATCCCAGCCTTTCTTTTCCTGCACCATTGGATATATCTAAGTAACCCAAAAGTCACACCAAAGACAAAGCCACAGACATTCTACTCGAGGAAACAAAATAATACCCTGGATGTGAAAGATGAGGTGTCCATGGATTTCTTCCCAGTGAGTCTGGCTTTCCCTTTGGGGTGCCACCACCAGCTTGGCAGTGTACAGGGTAGATCCAAAAGACCTATTAGAAGGGTTACAGGAGCTGCCTGGTATCAGAAACACTTAGATAATTCTGCCACTTCCCTGTACAAAAGCCTCTGCTGTCCCTGTCTACAAGATGAATCCAGACTCTTTGTGGGCAAGAGACCCCATCACAATTGGCTTCCCCTCACCCTTTCCTGATCCATCTTTTGAGACTTTCACTCAAACCATCTAACCTTCCACCCATCTCCTGACAACTCAACCGTCCTCTCTCCACTCTTTATATTTTATCAGGCCTTTTGCTTTTCTTTTCTCCTTCATACTATTTTTCTCTTTGTAGAATGTGTTTCCTTTTTGTCTTTTCTACCTATAAAAATAGTATTTGTAAGCTAATCCCTGTCTCAAAAATTACCTTCTGGGAATTTCCCTAGATCTCATCAGAGTTAGAATGAATTCCTCCTTGCTTGGTGTTACCAGAGGACCCTAAGGACCCTCCTGATGCTGTATGTTGCTTTCTCTAATGAACCCCTGACTTACTCAGAGGGCAAGGTAGACAGGGGGCCTATTCCATTGCTATCATCCCAGGGCCTAACACAAATATATGCACATAATGAGTGCTAAAAAAGCTTGTTCTAATTGAATTGCTTAGGAAAATAACAGCTAACACTTAGCAGGGGCAGAAGACAGTTGATATGAACTGCAGAAGAATTTAGGAATAAAAATATTTGGGTTGGCCAGGGGCAGTGCTTTACACCTGCAATCCCAGCAATGTGAGAGAATTGCCTGAGCCCAGGAGTTTGAGACCAGCCTGGGCAACATAGCAAGAACCTGCTTCTACAAAAATAGAAATAAATTAGCCAGATGTGGTTGCACATGCCTGTAGTCCCAGCTACTTGAGGGGCTGAGGTAGAAGGATCACCTGAGCCCAGAGGTCAGGCTGTGAAGAGTCATGATCATGCTACTGTACTCCAGCCTGGTTGACTGAATGAGACCCCAACTCAAAACTAGAAAAAAATGTTTGAGTCTAAATCCCAGCTTCATCTCTTAAAAACTGTGTGACCTTGGACATCTCTCAACTCTTGACATCTCTAGGCCTGAGTTTCCTCATCTGAAAAAATGTGCTATATTTATACATCTGCCTAACAATATCTACTTCACACAGGTGTTTTGAGAGCTAAGTGAAATCATATGGCACAGAACCTGGCACTTAGGAAGAATTCAGTTAATGTTGCTTCTCCCCTCTTGCACCTCATCCCTCTCCTATTCTTCCTTCTCTTCCTTTTCACTATTCTGCCACTTCTATAACTATTACTATTATTGCCCTAATCCTATAAGGGAAACGTCAGTTGTGGAGGGTAAAGCCTTCTGTTTTACCTCTCCCACAAGTGGGCTCCCATATCTGAACTACATCTTAGAAAGAATTTATCTTCTTACAGAGAGTTCTTAAGCTGTGCCCTTGATGTCTTGATAGAGTAGAGAGAAACCTGGGAAAACATTTTTTCACAGCTTGGAACAGTGTACAGAGAATTTGTTTTGAGTTCACTCCTCTTTTGCTTTTGGGAAAATTATCTCACTGTTCTTTGAGATATACAAATGCAAAGTGGATATCCACCCATTGTTTTGGCAGAAACCATTAGGTTACCAATAATCAGAAGACCCATATTTAATCCTAGAAGTCAGAGTTTCTGTTTGGTAAGCAAGTTCTTGTATTACCGAGTTGAATTTCTTCCTGTAGACTTTGCTGCAGTTTTTTTGGTGGAAAGGAAAAAAGACACATGTTCTAACCCTTGTAGGAGAGAGTTTGTCGACATTGGCTGAGGAACAACTTGTCCTAGATAGTGTAAGAATGAAGCCAGGCTTGGTGGCTCAGCCTGTAATCCCGCGCCTTTGGGAGGCTGAGGAGAGTGGATTGCCTGAGCCCGCGGGTTTGAGACCTGCCTGGGCAGGCAAGACCTTATCTCTACAATAAATCAAAAAATTAGCCAGGCGTGGTAGTACATGCCTGTAATTCCGGCTACTCGGAAGGCTGAGGTGGAAGGATCACCAGAGCCCAGCAGTTCAAGGCTGCGGTGGCCGGGAGCGGCCACTGCACTCCATTCTGGGCAACAGAGTGAGACTCCAACTCAAAAAAAAAAAAAAAAAAGAAAGAAAGAAGAAAAAAAAAGAATGAGATTGAGTGAATTACTTTGCTTAATTTGCATCAGTGACAGGAAATGAGAATGATGTGGAAATAAGTTTTGAAGGATCAGTTTTCATAGACCCTGTCACACTCTGGGAAAGGCAATGCCTCTTCTCTGCCTAGGTGACAAGATAAAGTGTGGTCAGGAGTTGGGATGTGGGTCTTTATACACATCTCTGTGCAAAACCAGCTCCCCTCAGGTTCCCCCAGAAGCTACTGGGTAAGGAGACCCAGCTCTCCAGGTCCCTTGTCACTGACATTCCCAGAAGTCCCACCACTGGCAGAGGAAACAAAGACCTGGTAGGTGTCACATGGAGAACAGGTGGACTTGTGGGCACATGAGACACACCTCTTAAGGACTACAGAAATGGTGGGAAAGAAAGGCAACATTTTGGGGGAAACATTCTGTGAGGTCAAAGACTTGAATGATTAGAGACTTGAGCTCTTGCAATTTGAATATTAAAATGATTGTGATCTCATATTACTATCCCCAACTCCAGGTTTATAAAGCCTGTGGCCCTTTATTTAGAGTTGTGGGGTCCAAGTGAGGATTTGCAATATAAGTAGAATATGTGCAGGTAAAGTTTGGGCTTCTTACTGACCTTCTTTTCCTCTGGTAGTGGACCAGGTACCCAGTATGTTGGCCACATCCCCCCTCCCTTTTCCCTCTTTCCATCCACCGGCTGTCTTAGAAAAGAATTAGACTCCTGATCTCAAGACTCCTGATCTCATCCTTATGCTAATGTGACTAGTGTTCAGGGCCTGCTTATGAAAAAGAATATTCAGTATTCAGTTCTTTATTTCTGTTACAGTTCACTTAATATGATCCAACTCCATCCAAGTTGCTGTGAAGACTATGTTTGTATTCTTCTTCATGACTGCATAATATTCTGTTGTGTATAAGTACCACATTTTTTTTTTATCCAGTTCACTTTGGTGGGCATCTGAGTTGGTTCTGTGTCTTTGCTATTGTGAATAGTGTGACAATAAGCACGCGTGTGCAGGTGACATTTTTGTAAAGCGATTCATGTTCCTCTGGGCATATTCCCAGGAGACAGATTGCTGGATCTTACAGAAGCTCAATTTTTAGTTCTTTGAGAAATCATCACACTGTTTTCCATAGAGGTTGGACTAGTTTGCATTTCCACCAACTAGTTTGCATCACTTTTTTTTACAGCCATGTGTGGCACATTTTTATAATAGAAATGGAAATGAATTGTTTTAAATTCATCATTTTTAAAAATTTTAAGTTTGAAAGAATTTGAGTTAGGAAATAGTGTAACATAGTAATTTTTAAAGTGAATGAATTCTGGAAGCTAGTATATTTCTATCTTGGCTTTTCTTTGTAATAGTTGCATCCTCACAGGAAGTTTATTTATCTCTTTTAAACCTTTGGTTTTTTCATCTATAAAACATCGATGTGTAGCAAACTACATTTTTCCAAAAGGCAGCAACACCAATATATTCCATTCTACATGCTGTTCTCATGAAGTGACATTGACATTCCTTTATCAAGAGATGGGGTCTATACTCCTTTCCCCTGAATCTGGGCTGAACTTTCACATTGCCTCAAACAAAAGATTGTGGCAGAAGTGATGTGAGTTCCAGCTAAGTAATGAAAGACAAGGATTTCTGCCTAGAACAAACTAATTCATTCTCTCTCTGCCTCTTTTTCTGTCCCAAACATCAACCCACCTACCTAGACCCCCAGCTGACAGCTAGCATTAACCACCAGACAAGTGAGTGAATGAGCCTTCAGATGATTACAGGACCCAATCTTCAAGTCCTCCAGCTAAGATCCCAGACTTCATGGTACAGAAATGAATCATACTTGCTCTTTTGTCTGTATCCTGACCCACAGAAACCCTAAGAGGTAATAAGTGATAGTTGTCATTGTAAGCCCCTAAGATGTGTGGTAATTTGTTATGCCATAATAAATAACTGAAACAACACCACCATGCCTAAATTCATAGTGGTGTTAGGTAAGTGTTCAACACTGTTAGTCATTTTTATCATAGCAAAAAAGGCAATTGCTAAGCAAAATTTTGAGGGGAGCAAAGGCTCTCAATCCACACCTTTTTCTGGCTCTCTTAACAGATAGCTGGACTGAAAAGAAGTTGAAATGCATGAAGAATCAAGTTAGAAGACAAAGGTCTGTGGGGCTTGTGCTTGAATCAACAATCATGTGTAGCCTTTGTTTTCATTCCTCTTGATGGTCCCTTAAAATTTCTACAGCCAGAACATCAGGATGGTGGAGATAATAGATTGGTTGGGGCCACTGTCATATCTGGAGTCCCACAACTGTTCCTACTATCCTGTGGCAAGCACCAGTCCTTAACAGAACCTAACTTCTGTATGAAATTATAATTATCTCCCTAGTCAATTACTGTCCAAGTAACCTATCATGTACTGATTTAATTTTAGTCTCTTGGAATGTTTCAGTGAGACGTCAGCATGTCATAAAATCCTACTGCAAAGCCAGACTGCTTTAACGGGAATTTGGGCATATGTCAAGTTCATCCTGTATCACTAAGGTAGTTGCAATTCCATGATCCTCAGAATTAGCCCTGGTTTCCAGAGCCATTCATAATTTTAATATAGTCAGATGTGGAACACTGAATATTCTTCTGAGGTTCTCAAGGACTAAGGATTTCAGTCAGGAAAGATTCCTCTCTACTTCTAACCTTTCATTTCCACATGCAACATGGTTATAAAATTTTACAAAGTCACTTCTGGAATAAGGACAATGAAAATCAACCAGGAAACAGATTTTTTTCTCTGTTCCTGAATATGTGCTATATTAAATCTGGGACTCACTCAGATTATAAGCAAATATTTCATAAGCAATGATGGGAAAAAGAGGCAAGACTTCAATGGTGATGTCTCTGGTGTGGCAGCCAAGGAAATGACTCTTAAGTTAAATGTCCTTTTAGTATCCTTTAATTCATCCTTTAACCCTGCTGACATTCACATTCCCAGTTAAATTAGATACCACTTCTTAGTTTATAATAAGAGGAGCTGAGGTGGTATCCAAAGACTGCCTTACTCATCACATGGCCCTGCCTTTCTGTTGTTGGCTGAGATCCCTTTTCCACTCTGTATGTTTAGGGGCTGCTCACTCTTCTTGACTTAGCTCCAGCAGGGTGTGGTGGCTCACATTTGTAATCCTAGCACTTGGGAAGGCAAGGCGTGTGGATTGCTTGAGCTCTGGAGTACAAGACCAGTCAGGGCAACAAAGTGACACCTCATCTCTACAAAAATATTCAAGTTGCTGGGCTCAGTGGCTCAGCCTACAATCCCAGCACTTTGGGAGGCTGATGCAAGTGGATTGCCTGAGCCTGAGGATATGAGACCCGGTCCGGCAACTTGGCAAGACCTTATCCCTAAAACAAATAAAAAATTAGCTGACATGGTAGTGTGCGCTTGTAGTTCTGACTACTTGGAAGGCTGGGGTGGAGGGATCACAAGAGCCCAGCAGGTCAAAGCTGGGGTGGCCATGAATGTGCCACTGCTTTCCAGCCTGGGCGATGGAGTGAGACTCTGACTCAAAAAATAACTAACCAAGTAATTAGCTGGACATGGTACACCTGTAGTCCCAGTAACTCAGGATGCTGAAGTGGAATAATTACTTTAGTCCAGGAGCTTGAAGCTCCTATGAGCAGTGATCCTCATGATTGTGCCACTGCACTCCAGCATGGACAACAGAGTGAGACCCCAACTCAAAGGAAAAAAAGACTTAGCTCCAGTGTCACCTCCTCTCAGACAGCTTTCTGCTCATCATATCCCTATATTTGCCCCCATGCACACATGGGACACACTCTCCCACCCCTCTCGGAACTTCTATAGCAATTCTATTCAATAAAAAGAATGTAAGCCACATGTGTAATTTTAAGTTTTCTAGTGGTCACACGAAGAAAACTAAAAATAAACAGGTGAAATTACTTTTAATTATATATTTTCTTTTGCTCAACATATCTGCAGTATTATGTCAACATTTACCAGTATTTTTAAAATTTAGATTTTACATTTTTTGCATGAAATTTTTGAAATCTGGTATGTATTTTATACACAAGATGCATCTCAGTTTAGACTAGTTACATTTTGAATGTTCAATAACCAATTGATTACTAGTTATTGGACAGAGCAGTTTTACAGCATTTAGCACTCATTGTTTCCATCTTATTTTATGTAACTTTCTTAAGATCAAGAAATGGAGGAGGAGGGCATTTGTCCCAACATCCCCAGAATGCCATGCATAATAAATGTCTGAGTCAGTGTGGAAGTCAAGAAAATCACTTATTGTGCCCTTCTTAATTTCTAGAAGGGAAGTATCTGTACCACATCAAGGCATAGATGGTTCTCACAAAGTGAAAGGCATCTTTGCAAGGCAGAGTCTGGGATGTTATAAGTTGCTATGATGGCTGAAAAACACCCTTGAGGTCAAAGTGATGAAACTGACAAGGACAAAAAAGAAAGAAAGATTGCCATGGGGGCTATGAAAGCAAGGAAACAGAGACAAAGCACCATACCACTCCCTGGTTCTCATTTGAAGAAAGAAAATGAGATGATCAGACCGTGATGAGAGGGTGCCAAAGTTACTTAACTGTTTGAAAAGAATAGAGCAATATTTGACACTCCACTGTAAAAGAATCCTTTAAAGCTCTCCAGTGTGACAGACACAGTTCAATCACATCTTGAGCAAATATTTCCAGCTTAGAAGTGTGCATATTTGAAAAAACATTTCTATTATTTTTGGTCATTATATCTGGCTGACTCAAAGTCAAACAGGTAAAATCCAT
>NW_007219705.1:0-9533 GCF_000164805.1 Carlito syrichta | reverse complement strand
CAGTGGTCAACCAGTTTTGCTGGATGGACTAACTTTCAAGCTGCATACAGGAGTTACTCAACATCAGAGGGGAAGCATGACAGCATATGTGAAATTACACAGTTTATAAGCTGTTGTCAGTTTGAAAAAAAGAAATTTTCACAGAGGCAAAAAGCCTGCTTTATCTTCTCACAATATCTGATTTCACCCTTCTAACCCAGCAGACAGCACAGATAGTTGTCTACTCAGGCTTTCCAGGGTGAACCAAGGTAAAGAGATTAATATGGTCACTGCAGGCATTGCTTTTCTGGGCTCTGGACCATTCTCAGAAATGCTAATTAACTAGGACTCAACCCTTCATAGATCTCAGTGAAGGAGACCTCTTTAGTATCAAAAAGGAATAACAAATCATTTAGAAAAACTTCATGTCTTAGGCTTTCAATAATGGGAAATTGTTTCGATTGTTTAAGGCTAAAAATCAAAAGATGAACAAATGTTATTGAAGAGTACTGGGAAAAGGTTACAGCCAGGAAGTAACCCTTTCACCATTTTCCCTCCCCAACTTGCCTTCAGGTCTGTGGTAGATTTGTTGTGCTCTCAAACACATTCTTTTTCTTGGAAACCTTTGCCCTCTCTGGGAATGACTTCCAGCAGTCAACATTTAGTCTCCGGTTGAGGATTTAAACACAAATCCCAGCCTTTCTTTTCCTGCACCATTGGATATATCTAAGTAACCCAAAAGTCACACCAAAGACAAAGCCACAGACATTCTACTCGAGGAAACAAAATAATACCCTGGATGTGAAAGATGAGGTGTCCATGGATTTCTTCCCAGTGAGTCTGGCTTTCCCTTTGGGGTGCCACCACCAGCTTGGCAGTGTACAGGGTAGATCCAAAAGACCTATTAGAAGGGTTACAGGAGCTGCCTGGTATCAGAAACACTTAGATAATTCTGCCACTTCCCTGTACAAAAGCCTCTGCTGTCCCTGTCTACAAGATGAATCCAGACTCTTTGTGGGCAAGAGACCCCATCACAATTGGCTTCCCCTCACCCTTTCCTGATCCATCTTTTGAGACTTTCACTCAAACCATCTAACCTTCCACCCATCTCCTGACAACTCAACCGTCCTCTCTCCACTCTTTATATTTTATCAGGCCTTTTGCTTTTCTTTTCTCCTTCATACTATTTTTCTCTTTGTAGAATGTGTTTCCTTTTTGTCTTTTCTACCTATAAAAATAGTATTTGTAAGCTAATCCCTGTCTCAAAAATTACCTTCTGGGAATTTCCCTAGATCTCATCAGAGTTAGAATGAATTCCTCCTTGCTTGGTGTTACCAGAGGACCCTAAGGACCCTCCTGATGCTGTATGTTGCTTTCTCTAATGAACCCCTGACTTACTCAGAGGGCAAGGTAGACAGGGGGCCTATTCCATTGCTATCATCCCAGGGCCTAACACAAATATATGCACATAATGAGTGCTAAAAAAGCTTGTTCTAATTGAATTGCTTAGGAAAATAACAGCTAACACTTAGCAGGGGCAGAAGACAGTTGATATGAACTGCAGAAGAATTTAGGAATAAAAATATTTGGGTTGGCCAGGGGCAGTGCTTTACACCTGCAATCCCAGCAATGTGAGAGAATTGCCTGAGCCCAGGAGTTTGAGACCAGCCTGGGCAACATAGCAAGAACCTGCTTCTACAAAAATAGAAATAAATTAGCCAGATGTGGTTGCACATGCCTGTAGTCCCAGCTACTTGAGGGGCTGAGGTAGAAGGATCACCTGAGCCCAAGAGGTCAAGGCTGTGAAGAGTCATGATCATGCTACTGTACTCCAGCCTGGTGACTGAATGAGACCCCAACTCAAAAACTAGAAAAAATGTTTGAGTCTAAATCCCAGCTTCATCTCTTAAAAACTGTGTGACCTTGGACATCTCTCAACTCTTGACATCTCTAGGCCTGAGTTTCCTCATCTGAAAAAATGTGCTATATTTATACATCTGCCTAACAATATCTACTTCACACAGGTGTTTTGAGAGCTAAGTGAAATCATATGGCACAGAACCTGGCACTTAGGAAGAATTCAGTTAATGTTGCTTCTCCCCTCTTGCACCTCATCCCTCTCCTATTCTTCCTTCTCTTCCTTTTCACTATTCTGCCACTTCTATAACTATTACTATTATTGCCCTAATCCTATAAGGGAAACGTCAGTTGTGGAGGGTAAAGCCTTCTGTTTTACCTCTCCCACAAGTGGGCTCCCATATCTGAACTACATCTTAGAAAGAATTTATCTTCTTACAGAGAGTTCTTAAGCTGTGCCCTTGATGTCTTGATAGAGTAGAGAGAAACCTGGGAAAACATTTTTTCACAGCTTGGAACAGTGTACAGAGAATTTGTTTTGAGTTCACTCCTCTTTTGCTTTTGGGAAAATTATCTCACTGTTCTTTGAGATATACAAATGCAAAGTGGATATCCACCCATTGTTTTGGCAGAAACCATTAGGTTACCAATAATCAGAAGACCCATATTTAATCCTAGAAGTCAGAGTTTCTGTTTGGTAAGCAAGTTCTTGTATTACCGAGTTGAATTTCTTCCTGTAGACTTTGCTGCAGTTTTTTTGGTGGAAAGGAAAAAAGACACATGTTCTAACCCTTGTAGGAGAGAGTTTGTCGACATTGGCTGAGGAACAACTTGTCCTAGATAGTGTAAGAATGAAGCCAGGCTTGGTGGCTCAGCCTGTAATCCCGCGCCTTTGGGAGGCTGAGGAGAGTGGATTGCCTGAGCCCGCGGGTTTGAGACCTGCCTGGGCAGGCAAGACCTTATCTCTACAATAAATCAAAAAATTAGCCAGGCGTGGTAGTACATGCCTGTAATTCCGGCTACTCGGAAGGCTGAGGTGGAAGGATCACCAGAGCCCAGCAGTTCAAGGCTGCGGTGGCCGGGAGCGGCCACTGCACTCCATTCTGGGCAACAGAGTGAGACTCCAACTCAAAAAAAAAAAAAAAAAAGAAAGAAAGAAGAAAAAAAAAGAATGAGATTGAGTGAATTACTTTGCTTAATTTGCATCAGTGACAGGAAATGAGAATGATGTGGAAATAAGTTTTGAAGGATCAGTTTTCATAGACCCTGTCACACTCTGGGAAAGGCAATGCCTCTTCTCTGCCTAGGTGACAAGATAAAGTGTGGTCAGGAGTTGGGATGTGGGTCTTTATACACATCTCTGTGCAAAACCAGCTCCCCTCAGGTTCCCCCAGAAGCTACTGGGTAAGGAGACCCAGCTCTCCAGGTCCCTTGTCACTGACATTCCCAGAAGTCCCACCACTGGCAGAGGAAACAAAGACCTGGTAGGTGTCACATGGAGAACAGGTGGACTTGTGGGCACATGAGACACACCTCTTAAGGACTACAGAAATGGTGGGAAAGAAAGGCAACATTTTGGGGGAAACATTCTGTGAGGTCAAAGACTTGAATGATTAGAGACTTGAGCTCTTGCAATTTGAATATTAAAATGATTGTGATCTCATATTACTATCCCCAACTCCAGGTTTATAAAGCCTGTGGCCCTTTATTTAGAGTTGTGGGGTCCAAGTGAGGATTTGCAATATAAGTAGAATATGTGCAGGTAAAGTTTGGGCTTCTTACTGACCTTCTTTTCCTCTGGTAGTGGACCAGGTACCCAGTATGTTGCCACATCCCCCCTCCCTTTTCCCTCTTTCCATCCACCGGCTGTCTTAGAAAGAATTTAGACTCCTGATCTCAAGACTCCTGATCTCATCCTTATGCTAATGTGACTAGTGTTCAGGGCCTGCTTATGAAAAAGAATATTCAGTATTCAGTTCTTTATTTCTGTTACAGTTCACTTAATATGATCCAACTCCATCCAAGTTGCTGTGAAGACTATGTTTGTATTCTTCTTCATGACTGCATAATATTCTGTTGTGTATAAGTACCACATTTTTTTTTATCCAGTTCACTTTGGTGGGCATCTGAGTTGGTTCTGTGTCTTTGCGATTGTGAATAGTGTGACAATAAGCACGCGTGTGCAGGTGACATTTTTGTAAAGCGATTCATGTTCCTCTGGGCATATTCCCAGGAGACAGATTGCTGGATCTTACAGAAGCTCAATTTTTAGTTCTTTGAGAAATCATCACACTGTTTTCCATAGAGGTTGGACTAGTTTGCATTTCCACCAACTAGTTTGCATCACTTTTTTTTACAGCCATGTGTGGCACATTTTTATAATAGAAATGGAAATGAATTGTTTTAAATTCATCATTTTTAAAAATTTTAAGTTTGAAAGAATTTGAGTTAGGAAATAGTGTAACATAGTAATTTTTAAAGTGAATGAATTCTGGAAGCTAGTATATTTCTATCTTGGCTTTTCTTTGTAATAGTTGCATCCTCACAGGAAGTTTATTTATCTCTTTTAAACCTTTGGTTTTTCCATCTATAAAACATCGATGTGTAGCAAACTACATTTTTCCAAAAGGCAGCAACACCAATATATTCCATTCTACATGCTGTTCTCATGAAGTGACATTGACATTCCTTTATCAAGAGATGGGGTCTATACTCCTTTCCCCTGAATCTGGGCTGAACTTTCACATTGCCTCAAACAAAAGATTGTGGCAGAAGTGATGTGAGTTCCAGCTAAGTAATGAAAGACAAGGATTTCTGCCTAGAACAAACTAATTCATTCTCTCTCTGCCTCTTTTTCTGTCCCAAACATCAACCCACCTACCTAGACCCCCAGCTGACAGCTAGCATTAACCACCAGACAAGTGAGTGAATGAGCCTTCAGATGATTACAGGACCCAATCTTCAAGTCCTCCAGCTAAGATCCCAGACTTCATGGTACAGAAATGAATCATACTTGCTCTTTTGTCTGTATCCTGACCCACAGAAACCCTAAGAGGTAATAAGTGATAGTTGTCATTGTAAGCCCCTAAGATGTGTGGTAATTTGTTATGCCATAATAAATAACTGAAACAACACCACCATGCCTAAATTCATAGTGGTGTTAGGTAAGTGTTCAACACTGTTAGTCATTTTTATCATAGCAAAAAAGGCAATTGCTAAGCAAAATTTTGAGGGGAGCAAAGGCTCTCAATCCACACCTTTTTCTGGCTCTCTTAACAGATAGCTGGACTGAAAAGAAGTTGAAATGCATGAAGAATCAAGTTAGAAGACAAAGGTCTGTGGGGCTTGTGCTTGAATCAACAATCATGTGTAGCCTTTGTTTTCATTCCTCTTGATGGTCCCTTAAAATTTCTACAGCCAGAACATCAGGATGGTGGAGATAATAGATTGGTTGGGGCCACTGTCATATCTGGAGTCCCACAACTGTTCCTACTATCCTGTGGCAAGCACCAGTCCTTAACAGAACCTAACTTCTGTATGAAATTATAATTATCTCCCTAGTCAATTACTGTCCAAGTAACCTATCATGTACTGATTTAATTTTAGTCTCTTGGAATGTTTCAGTGAGACGTCAGCATGTCATAAAATCCTACTGCAAAGCCAGACTGCTTTAACGGGAATTTGGGCATATGTCAAGTTCATCCTGTATCACTAAGGTAGTTGCAATTCCATGATCCTCAGAATTAGCCCTGGTTTCCAGAGCCATTCATAATTTTAATATAGTCAGATGTGGAACACTGAATATTCTTCTGAGGTTCTCAAGGACTAAGGATTTCAGTCAGGAAAGATTCCTCTCTACTTCTAACCTTTCATTTCCACATGCAACATGGTTATAAAATTTTACAAAGTCACTTCTGGAATAAGGACAATGAAAATCAACCAGGAAACAGATTTTTTTCTCTGTTCCTGAATATGTGCTATATTAAATCTGGGACTCACTCAGATTATAAGCAAATATTTCATAAGCAATGATGGGAAAAAGAGGCAAGACTTCAATGGTGATGTCTCTGGTGTGGCAGCCAAGGAAATGACTCTTAAGTTAAATGTCCTTTTAGTATCCTTTAATTCATCCTTTAACCCTGCTGACATTCACATTCCCAGTTAAATTAGATACCACTTCTTAGTTTATAATAAGAGGAGCTGAGGTGGTATCCAAAGACTGCCTTACTCATCACATGGCCCTGCCTTTCTGTTGTTGGCTGAGATCCCTTTTCCACTCTGTATGTTTAGGGGCTGCTCACTCTTCTTGACTTAGCTCCAGCAGGGTGTGGTGGCTCACATTTGTAATCCTAGCACTTGGGAAGGCAAGGCGTGTGGATTGCTTGAGCTCTGGAGTACAAGACCAGTCAGGGCAACAAAGTGACACCTCATCTCTACAAAAATATTCAAGTTGCTGGGCTCAGTGGCTCAGCCTACAATCCCAGCACTTTGGGAGGCTGATGCAAGTGGATTGCCTGAGCCTGAGGATATGAGACCCGGTCCGGCAACTTGGCAAGACCTTATCCCTAAAACAAATAAAAAATTAGCTGACATGGTAGTGTGCGCTTGTAGTTCTGACTACTTGGAAGGCTGGGGTGGAGGGATCACAAGAGCCCAGCAGGTCAAAGCTGGGGTGGCCATGAATGTGCCACTGCTTTCCAGCCTGGGCGATGGAGTGAGACTCTGACTCAAAAAATAATAACCAAGTAATTAGCTGGACATGGTACACCTGTAGTCCCAGTAACTCAGGATGCTGAAGTGGAATAATTACTTTAGTCCAGGAGCTTGAAGCTCCTATGAGCAGTGATCCTCATGATTGTGCCACTGCACTCCAGCATGGACAACAGAGTGAGACCCCAACTCAAAGGAAAAAAAGACTTAGCTCCAGTGTCACCTCCTCTCAGACAGCTTTCTGCTCATCATATCCCTATATTTGCCCCCATGCACACATGGGACACACTCTCCCACCCCTCTCGGAACTTCTATAGCAATTCTATTCAATAAAAAGAATGTAAGCCACATGTGTAATTTTAAGTTTTCTAGTGGTCACACGAAGAAAACTAAAAATAAACAGGTGAAATTACTTTTAATTATATATTTTCTTTTGCTCAACATATCTGCAGTATTATGTCAACATTTACCAGTATTTTTAAAATTTAGATTTTACATTTTTTGCATGAAATTTTTGAAATCTGGTATGTATTTTATACACAAGATGCATCTCAGTTTAGACTAGTTACATTTTGAATGTTCAATAACCAATTGATTACTAGTTATTGGACAGAGCAGTTTTACAGCATTTAGCACTCATTGTTTCCATCTTATTTTATGTAACTTTCTTAAGATCAAGAAATGGAGGAGGAGGGCATTTGTCCCAACATCCCCAGAATGCCATGCATAATAAATGTCTGAGTCAGTGTGGAAGTCAAGAAAATCACTTATTGTGCCCTTCTTAATTTCTAGAAGGGAAGTATCTGTACCACATCAAGGCATAGATGGTTCTCACAAAGTGAAAGGCATCTTTGCAAGGCAGAGTCTGGGATGTTATAAGTTGCTATGATGGCTGAAAAACACCCTTGAGGTCAAAGTGATGAAACTGACAAGGACAAAAAAGAAAGAAAGATTGCCATGGGGGCTATGAAAGCAAGGAAACAGAGACAAAGCACCATACCACTCCCTGGTTCTCATTTGAAGAAAGAAAATGAGATGATCAGACCGTGATGAGAGGGTGCCAAAGTTACTTAACTGTTTGAAAAGAATAGAGCAATATTTGACACTCCACTGTAAAAGAATCCTTTAAAGCTCTCCAGTGTGACAGACACAGTTCAATCACATCTTGAGCAAATATTTCCAGCTTAGAAGTGTGCATATTTGAAAAACATTTCTATTATTTTTGGTCATTATATCTGGCTGACTCAAAGTCAAACAGGTAAAATCCATTTTTTAAAAGAAAACAGTCATCAGTTAATAAAGTTACTTATGATTATCAGTTTTTTCTCTTTTTCAATAAGTAGCTATTAAAGTATGAGATTACAGCTTTACAGTATAATGATCATATTACTTTCTTTTATTTTCTTCTGAAGTTTTAAATTTTATTTTATTTTTATTTTAAAGAGGTGGGGTGATTGTATTATTTTCAAATTTATATTGATTCATTTCCCAAGAGATTATGACAACTAGTGGCATATCCTAAAATACTTTGCATTTGTGTAGGGTTCCACTGTTCACTTCATACGTATATCTCATCTTGATTAAATCTCCAGGACTTTCTTTGTCACCCTCATGGCTCTTCCATCAAGGTTTCTTGAGTTGATAAAATCAAAATCCCAGACTGTTGATTTTGGAAAACATGTTAATTTATATAGTTTCAAAGTGATTCAAACTCAGTCTTTGAAACCATGCCTTCTTTTTAAAGTATATACAGGTTTTTCAGGGCATACAGATTGATTTGATGCAGAACATTCTCAGATGCTGGCTTTGCATATTGCGACAGTAATTTTTTTTTTTTTTTACTTTTTTTTATTTCAATAGCTGTAGTGGTTATAAATAATTTTGGGTTCTATGGTTGCACTGTATAGTGGCAAAGAAGTCTAGGCTTTAATTGTACTCACCACTCCCACCTGTGCACATTGTAGCCAATGACAAGGAGGTTTTAAAAAGGCATTTTATTGATGCACTTGTATTTCCAGCAAAAACATGTAGGACAAAATTTGTCACCAGCCAAGGGCTGCTACTAAAATAGATGAGACCCAGTTTGTTTTTGAGTTTGGGTCTCATTCTGTCACCTAGGCTATAGTGCAGTGACAAGACCCACAGCCTAGATCTCCTGGACTCAGGTGATCCTTCCCCATTAGCCTCTCAAGTAGCTGGGATTAAGGTAAATGCACTACACCTGACTAATATTTATATTTCTTCCAGAGGCGAAGTCTTGCTATGTTGCCTATATTCTGTTACTAACATAGGTTGTTCTTGAATTCCTGCACTTAAGCAATCCTCCTGCCGCAGTCTCCCAAAGTGCTAAGATTACTGGCATGGTCCACCATGATAGGCCTGTTTGTCTGCTTTTTGAAGTCAAGAAACTTGTCCTCTTGTCAGCTCCCCCAAATGTTATCCCTGTGGCTATCATCATTCAAGAGAAGGCCTGAAACATGTAAGAAATCCTCTGGGCACAGGGCACTGAGGCTTCATCTACAATCAATCTCTGCACAACCTGGCTCAGAACACGTTGTCCTGGGGAGTCTTTTTGTGTTCTCATTCTGAGACCAATAGGTCATTCTGCTCAAAAGTTTACTGACTGAAATTTGATGGTTGGTAACAGAAAAATAAAATATAATGTTACTTTTTTCTCCTTTTCAAATCTTATATTTTACATTTAAATACTTTTAAGCAGCCAGGGATAAAGCAAAGGCTTCTTCCCACACGTGGTCATTAAGAGTAGACTGTGGATTGGGTCACTATGTGCTTTTTACACTCAATAAAGCTTCCTGAAAAATTAGGCTCCCAGGGGCCTTTTTTGTTCATAGTTTTGCAGCCCAATCCCAGTTCCATCTGTATTTGAAATGGGCTATTAAAGCATTAATCAAAGTCAAGCCAAGATGTTGTGGCTGCAAGAATGGAGCCATTTTCTAAAGGTGTGCATGTATCTAACAGGAAGAAAA
>NW_007219704.1:0-3908 GCF_000164805.1 Carlito syrichta | reverse complement strand
ATGCTTATTATTTTTAGGCAAAATAGAGTTTAAATCAAAAGGTAAGAATAACTGGGGATTTCAATACCCTACTTTCAATAATGGCTAGAACAGCTAAACAGAAAAAATCAATAAAGAAATAGAAGACTCGAGCAACACTGTAAACCAGTTAGGCCTAAGACACACACATAAAGAACAATCCATCTAGCTGCAGCAGAAAATGCATTCTTCTCAAGTCAATATGAAATATTCTCCAGGATAGTTTGCATGTTAAGACACAGAGCAAATCTCAATATTTGAAACATACTGAGATCATACAGAGTAACTTTTATAATCACAATGGAAAGAAACTAGAAAACTACAATGGAAGGGAAATAGGAATATATATAAATATGTCAAAATTAAGCAATCCACTCATAAATAACCAATGTGTCAAAGAAGAAGTGACAGGGAAAATTAAAAATTACCTTGAGATCAATGAAATTCAAACAAAACATACCAAAACTTACGGGATGCAGTCAGAGCAATGCTGAGAGAGAATTTTATACATATAAATATATATTCTAAAGAAGAATCATCTCAAGTAAGTAACCTAACTGTACATCTAAATGAACTAGAAAAAGAACAGTATATTACATTGAGAGCTAGCAGGAAAAAAAGAGAATAGTAAGGTATTTGGTGAAAGGTAGTGAAATAGAGGCCGATTTGAAAAACCCACAGAAAATCTTAGACTAATGACAAAGACTTTCCTTTAAGATCAGGACAAGGCAAGGATGTCTGCTTTCATCACTTCTGTTTAAATAGTACTGAAAGTCTTAGAGTAATTAGACAAGAAAAAAAAATGAGCACCCAATTTGGGAAGTAAGAAGTAAAATTATCTCTGTTTGCAGGTGACTTTACTTTTATGTTGAAAACTCTGTAAACATCATAAAAAATTGTGCTAACGAATACATGAATTTAGCAAAGTTGTAGGATATAAATTCAGCATACAAAATAAGTTGTGTTTCCAAACACTCACAATGAATACCTCGAAAAGGAAATTAAGACAGCTATTCCATTTACAATGATATGAAAAAGAATAAAATACTGAGGAATAAACTGAGTTAAGGAAGAGAAAGATTTGTATCAGTATTGAAAACTACCAAACATTGCTAAAGGAAATTAGAGACACAAATAAAGACATCTCGTGTCCATGAACTGACTTATTCTCAGACCTGCAAGTGACTCAGTGTCTCTGAATCCAGCCCCACTTGTGTAGGAGGGGAGGGAGTGCATCTGAAGTTGGCAGCCTGGCTCTGAGTTTCGGAAACTCCTGTCATGCTCATCTCCCAGCACCAAGGGCCCACTAACCTGGCCAGTGCTTGTCAGGTTCTCTCTGAGCAACATCTTCAGGAACTTGTAGGTTTATACTTTCTCTTTTTTTGAGTTGGAGTCTCACTCTGTCGCCCAAACTGGAGTGCAGTGGCCGCTCCTGGCCACCGCAGCCTCAACCTGCTGGGCTCCAGTGATCATTCAGCCTCAGCCTTCCAAGTAGCTGGAACTACAGGTGTGTGCTACCATGCCCGGCTAATTTTTTGATTTCTTGTGGAGATGAGGTCTCGCCAAGTTGCCCAGGTGGGTCTCGAACCCGCGGGCTCAGGCAATCCACTCATCTCAGCCACCCAAAGCATGGGATTACAGGCTGAGTCACCGAGCCTGGCTAGTTTAATACTTTCATCGAGGAGGGGGTGGTGAGGAGAATGATCATTTTCCTGGTGACTCTGACAGTTCACTTTCTGGCCTCTCTGTCCTAAGCACCTTTTCTTTCAAGTGAGTAGTACCAACAGCCCTTGGAAAGGAACTTGGAGTAGATACAGAATGAATGGAATTTGGTGGCTGTTATCTGCACCTTAGCAAGGAAAACCCAAAAGGAAAAGAAAAGATGCTGTTTCCCAGGGAAAGTAGGGGCCAAAAACTTTAAGAGAGAAGGAAGAGTTATTATTTCCAAGAATACAACCCTGAAAAATTAGCAACAGTTTTACAAAGAGCTTTCTGTTTGCTCTCTCTTTCTCCCTCTCTCCACACCCCCCCCCTTTTTTTCTTTTTTCTTTTGAGTACTGAAACTGTAAACAGCATGATTGTTACATGGGTATATGGCGTGATGGTGATGTTTGGGTTTCTGTTGAACTCATTGCCCAATAACTGAACATAGGACCCAATGTGTAGTTTTCCACTCCTTGTCCCCTCTGTCCCCCACAGCTTTTGTTGTCCCCAGTGTCTTACAGTTTCCATTTTTATGTCTATGTGTACTGAATGTTTAGCTCCCACTTGTAAGTGAGAACTTGCAGTATTTGATTTTGCGTTTCTGTTTTAATTCATTTAGCATAACGCCCTCCATCTACATCCATACTGCTGCAAAGGTCATGATTTTGTTCTTTGTTATGGCTGTGTAGTAGTCCATGGTTTATATGTACCACATTTTCTTGATCCTTTTGGCCATGGAAGAACACCTAGGGTTGATTCTGTGTTTTTGCTATTGTGAATAGTGCTGCAGTAAACACATGAGTGCACATGAGTGTCCTTTTGGTGGAATGATTTCTTGTCCTTTAGGGATATGCTCACTAGTGGGATTTCTGGGTCAAATGATTGTTCTATTTTTAGTTCTTTGAGAAACCTCCAAACTGCTTTCATTATGGAGTGAACTGTCTTATATTCCCACCAGCTGTATATGAGTATTCCCCTTTTTCCCCAAACCTTGCAACCTCTGTTTTCTGTTTATTGTTGTTTTTTTTTTTCTTTTTTTGACTTTTTAATAACAGCCATCTGCCTGGTGTGATTTGGTATCCCATTGTAGTTTAGATTTGCATTTCTCTGAAGACTGGTGATGTTGAGTTTTTTTCACACTTTTTGGCTGCTTGTATGTCTTGTTTTGAAAAGCATTTGTCCATGTCCACTTTTTAAGGGGGTTATTTGTATCTTGTTGATTGATTTAAATTCCTTACAGATTCTGGATACTTGCTCTTTGCAGATGTATAGTTTGCAAATATTTACTCCTACCCTGTAGGTTGTTTCTTTACTCTGTTGATAGTTTATTATACTATGTAGAAGCTTTTTAGTTTAATTAGGACCCCAGTGCCAAATTTTGTTTTCCTCCTTTTGTTCTGGAGGTGTTAGTTATACATACTTTGCCCAGACCAATGTCCAGACAAGCATTTCCTAGGCTTTGTTTTAGATTTTGTAAAATAGTGTTCTGCTTTATTTCTTATCCCACACTTTCACCTCATTTGTGGGTCACTTTTCAGACAGTCTCGGCATCATTCGTAATGACACTGGGAGCAAGAAAGAAAATTATAGCAGAAAATATTATGCAATCTGGGGCCTTATAGTTGTAGTAAGGCAGTGTTTCCTTTTCCCTCCAAGTTTAGCTTTGATTTGATTGAATGGGCAGCATTTGCTACCCAGGATATTATACACAATCACAATTTTCTACAAATGATTAAGGCATTTGGAGTTTCCCTGTCCAAGACCAAGCACTCTAGGGCATAATCTTCCACATACATTTTGTTTGTGTCATTTATTCACTGTCTTCCTTCCTTCCTTCCTTCCTTCCTTTCTTCCTTCTTTCGTTCTCTCTCCTCTTCTTGATAATGTCTTGTTCTGTCGGTTGCCAAGGCTGGAGTTCAGTGGTGAAATCACAGCTCAGTGAGTGCTGGGTGCAAGAGATCATCCTTCCTAAGCCTCCCAAGCAGCTGGACTACATGCATATAAATTCCTAGCCTCAAGCTATCCTCCCGCCGTGTTTTTCCAAAAGTGTTGGGACAACAGGCGTGAGCCACTAAGTGCACATATTTCTACAAGTCTATATATATCCTTGATTGTGTTATGCTATTATGTTAGCATTCTTTAGCCAACTATTGATGGAATAAAACCAAACTGAAATGTGAAGTAAA
>NW_007219703.1:0-6700 GCF_000164805.1 Carlito syrichta | reverse complement strand
AATGGAGACATCCCGCCTTGCCCCCAGTGATCAAATTTCTGTGATGTGGGGAAACTCTTTCGCATGGGGAGTTTTCAATCTTCCCAGGTGATAATAGGCTGACACTCACTGATTCACTTTAATACTTCCATTTAACTTTGAAAAAAACCAAAGGCCCAGGGAAGGCCTTTTTAAGTTTTTATTTCTTATGTTTTTGAGTCAGAGTCTCTCTCTGTGACTTCAGGCTGGAGTGCAGTTGCACCATCACGGGTCACCACAGAATCAACATCCTGTGCTCAAGTCATCCTTCCACCTTCTGAAAAGCTGGGACTGTCGACTTGTTCCACCATGCCTGGTTATTCTTTTTATTTTTGATTTTTTGGGGGTAGAGACATGATTTTGCTATGTTGCCCAGGCTGGCTTCCCAGAGTGCTGGATGACAGGTATGGGCCACCATGCTCAGCCAGAGAAGTCCTCCTTAGCAGAGATCTAAGGCTGAGGAGATAAGTCTGAATCACAGTCATGTGCTGACAGAAGCTGTCTAAATGCCAGTGAAGTGTCGCCTTCCTGGGTCCAGGGACCAGAGTCAGATTTGATGACTAAGGGCTGCCTTAGGTGTGAGAAGGAGCTTTGAGAAGAGTGAGTGCTGATGGTTCCTCCAGTTAGGAGGAAGGATTGTACCTACAGAGCCATGTTGGCCGATTCTGCTTGCTATGGGGTGACTTTCATTTTCTTTTTCTTTTTAGTGTCAGAGTCTCACTCTGTTACTCAGGCTAGAGTACAGCGGCACACTTACAGCTATTGCAGCCTGAACCTGCTGGGTTCAGTTGATCCATCTTTCTTAGTCTTCCATGTAGCTGGAACTACAGATGTGCGCCACCACGTGTGACTAACTTTTTGATTTATTGCAGAGACAAGGACTCACCAGTGTGCCCAGACTGGTCTTGAACCCCTGGTCTCTGGCAGTCCTCTTGCCTCAGCCTCCTAATGTGCTGGAATCACAGATGTGAGCCACCACACCTGTTTGAGCCTTTCTCGACACATGACCAGTCCTTTGTTCCCACCTATCCCATGCCAGGATCTCTAGGTTTGCTCCTCTCTACACATGCCCTCACTGAGCTTTGGCCAGTTCTCATTGGCCGACTAACTGGTAGGCGATCTGGATGGAATGAATGAGGAGGTGCACGCATCACCGCAGTTAACTACAAGTCTGATGGAGAGTGTCATACACAATGAGTGGGTCTCTTTCTTCGGCCACCAGTAGTCTGAAGGAGGCAGCGAAACTTCAGTGCAGTTGCTCAGGTGGAGCCTGTTTTCTGAGATCCTCAGGGCTTCCCCCATGCTCGCATGTCTTGGGCATAAGCTTCTATCTTCTGTGGCCCCAGACATCACATCTGCTTTCAAGGCAGGCGGCAGAGCGGGGTAGGGGAGTCAGCCCCAGAACGTATCTCGCATCTCTCTTGAAGGCCACAACTTCCTTGGTCCTGGAGCCTTCCGAGGACAACTGCATGTCCCTTGGTCCTGCCCTGGCTGCCCGGAACAGGAAGCATGGCTGGGGTGGCAGTGCCACAAGATCCGTTTGGGTGACTCATATTTCTGTCGTATATTAGTAACAGCTTTGATTCCATTGCATTAAATTTTTTTTCTTCTTCCTTACGTATTCCGCTTGTGCAGGGTTTCAATGTACAGAAAGCTAGCAATAGTTACTGGCTGATCTGGGGCTTATTGGTATCAAAAAAGGTGGAGATGAGCACTTTCCAGATATTTTGCCTTCAGCATGATCCTTGCATTGTCACTGCATTGAAAACGGTCAAAGATATTGTTGTATTCAATATTCACTGAAGTCATATGAATTAAATAATAGTATCCCCATCCTACTGGAGAATGAACCAAGGATTAAAAAGGTGAAGTTACCTGCCTGAGATTATATATTGCTAAATGACAAAAACAGGATTTGGGTCAGTAGGACTCTCATTGTGAAAACCTGCCTAGGAGAGGTAGTGAAATCTTAAAGGTAGAAAATGATGTGCATCTTGAACAAGAGAGGGGCTTGATCATACATAGGGACAGTGTTGGGACAGTCTAAGAGGCATATCAGAATGAAACAGGAGGAAGAGTAAAATTATGGAAGTAAGTATCATGAGATTGAAGGTCATATATCTGGAGCGAGTGACGTTTACTTCTCAGAATGTCTCAAGGAATCACAAGTTTCCAGAAATGCTTTAAGTATGTGGGGCTTCCCTTCTCAAGACAAGGCATTGCAGGGCATAATGGCCCATATCCATTGAGTTTGTGTCTTTTATTCACTGCATTCATAGACCGCTTTAGGTACTTAGAGAGCAAAATATATCAATCCTGCTTTACTGGTATCAGCATGATTATTTTTTCTTCAATTGAGATGAATTTCACCAACAACTGTTTCCCAGTGATATCAGAGCAGCAGGCAGTTTAATGGAAGAGAGCAGCATGGAAGAGAGTAAGTATATGTCATTATTATAAGTGCTCAGATTTCTATAGGACTCTGTAGTGTCTTTTTAACATTCTGTAAACCTGCTATTGGTAGGGCTAAACCAAATGGAGATGTGAAGAAAAGAACTGTAGCTAAAAGGTAGATTAAATGCTTTTCCATTAGTAATCACATAAATGTAAATGGATTATACTACTAAAGGCAGAGATTAGCAGATTGGATTTAAAAACCCATGTGTGGATATGCTGTCTAGAAGAGATTTATTAGGGTACAAGAACACAAAGAGGTTGAAAGTAAAAGAATGACAATCATATTTAATGCTAATGATAGCCCAAAGAGTTCTGAGATGCTTATTATTTTTAGGCAAAATAGAGTTTAAATCAAAAGGTAAGAATAACTGGGGATTTCAATACCCTACTTTCAATAATGGCTAGAACAGCTAAACAGAAAAAATCAATAAAGAAATAGAAGACTCGAGCAACACTGTAAACCAGTTAGGCCTAAGACACACACATAAAGAACAATCCATCTAGCTGCAGCAGAAAATGCATTCTTCTCAAGTCAATATGAAATATTCTCCAGGATAGTTTGCATGTTAAGACACAGAGCAAATCTCAATATTTGAAACATACTGAGATCATACAGAGTAACTTTTATAATCACAATGGAAAGAAACTAGAAAACTACAATGGAAGGGAAATAGGAATATATATAAATATGTCAAAATTAAGCAGTCCACTCATAAATAACCAATGTGTCAAAGAAGAAGTGACAGGGAAAATTAAAAATTACCTTGAGATCAATGAAATTCAAACAAAACATACCAAAACTTACGGGATGCAGTCAGAGCAATGCTGAGAGAGAATTTTATACATATAAATATATATTCTAAAGAAGAATCATCTCAAGTAAGTAACCTAACTGTACATCTAAATGAACTAGAAAAAGAACAGTATATTACATTGAGAGCTAGCAGGAAAAAAAGAGAATAGTAAGGTATTTGGTGAAAGGTAGTGAAATAGAGGCCGATTTGAAAAACCCACAGAAAATCTTAGACTAAATGACAAAAGATTTGCCTTTAAGATCAGGAACAAGGCAAGGATGTCTGCTTTCATCACTTCTGTTTAACATAGTACTGAAAGTCTTAGAGTAATTAGACAAGAAAAAAAAATGAGCACCCAATTTGGGAAGTAAGAAGTAAAATTATCTCTGTTTGCAGGTGACTTTACTTTTATGTTGAAAACTCTGTAAACATCATAAAAAATTGTGCTAACGAATACATGAATTTAGCAAAGTTGTAGCATATAAATTCAGCATACAAAATAAGTTGTGTTTCCAAACACTCACAATGAATACCTCGAAAAGGAAATTAAGACAGCTATTCCATTTACAATGATATGAAAAAGAATAAAATACTGAGGAATAAACTGAGTTAAGGAAGAGAAAGATTTGTATCAGTATTGAAAACTACCAAACATTGCTAAAGGAAATTAGAGACACAAATAAAGACATCTCGTGTCCATGAACTGACTTATTCTCAGACCTGCAAGTGACTCAGTGTCTCTGAATCCAGCCCCACTTGTGTAGGAGGGGAGGGAGTGCATCTGAAGTTGGCAGCCTGGCTCTGAGTTTCGGAAACTCCTGTCATGCTCATCTCCCAGCACCAAGGGCCCACTAACCTGGCCAGTGCTTGTCAGGTTCTCTCTGAGCAACATCTTCAGGAACTTGTAGGTTTATACTTTCTCTTTTTTTGAGTTGGAGTCTCACTCTGTCGCCCAAACTGGAGTGCAGTGGCCGCTCCTGGCCACCGCAGCCTCAACCTGCTGGGCTCCAGTGATCATTCAGCCTCAGCCTTCCAAGTAGCTGGAACTACAGGTGTGTGCTACCATGCCCGGCTAATTTTTTGATTTCTTGTGGAGATGAGGTCTCGCCAAGTTGCCCAGGTGGGTCTCGAACCCGCGGGCTCAGGCAATCCACTCATCTCAGCCACCCAAAGCATGGGATTACAGGCTGAGTCACCGAGCCTGGCTAGTTTAATACTTTCATCGAGGAGGGGGTGGTGAGGAGAATGATCATTTTCCTGGTGACTCTGACAGTTCACTTTCTGGCCTCTCTGTCCTAAGCACCTTTTCTTTCAAGTGAGTAGTACCAACAGCCCTTGGAAAGGAACTTGGAGTAGATACAGAATGAATGGAATTTGGTGGCTGTTATCTGCACCTTAGCAAGGAAAACCCAAAAGGAAAAGAAAAGATGCTGTTTCCCAGGGAAAGTAGGGGCCAAAAACTTTAAGAGAGAAGGAAGAGTTATTATTTCCAAGAATACAACCCTGAAAAATTAGCAACAGTTTTACAAAGAGCTTTCTGTTTGCTCTCTCTTTCTCCCTCTCTCCACACCCCCCCCCTTTTTTTCTTTTTTCTTTTGAGTACTGAAACTGTAAACAGCATGATTGTTACATGGGTATATGGCGTGATGGTGATGTTTGGGTTTCTGTTGAACTCATTGCCCAATAACTGAACATAGGACCCAATGTGTAGTTTTCCACTCCTTGTCCCCTCTGTCCCCCACAGCTTTTGTTGTCCCCAGTGTCTTACAGTTTCCATTTTTATGTCTATGTGTACTGAATGTTTAGCTCCCACTTGTAAGTGAGAACTTGCAGTATTTGATTTTGCGTTTCTGTTTTAATTCATTTAGCATAACGCCCTCCATCTACATCCATACTGCTGCAAAGGTCATGATTTTGTTCTTTGTTATGGCTGTGTAGTAGTCCATGGTTTATATGTACCACATTTTCTTGATCCTTTTGGCCATGGAAGAACACCTAGGTTGATTCTGTGTTTTTGCTATTGTGAATAGTGCTGCAGTAAACACATGAGTGCACATGAGTGTCCTTTTGGTGGAATGATTTCTTGTCCTTTAGGGATATGCTCACTAGTGGGATTTCTGGGTCAAATGATTGTTCTATTTTTAGTTCTTTGAGAAACCTCCAAACTGCTTTCATTATGGAGTGAACTGTCTTATATTCCCACCAGCTGTATATGAGTATTCCCTTTTTCCCCAAACCTTGCAACCTCTGTTTTCTGTTATGTTGTTTTTTTTTTTCTTTTTTTGACTTTTTAATAACAGCCATCTGCCTGGTGTGATTTGGTATCCCATTGTAGTTTAGATTTGCATTTCTCTGAAGACTGGTGATGTTGAGTTTTTTTCACACTTTTTGGCTGCTTGTATGTCTTGTTTTGAAAAGCATTTGTCCATGTCCACTTTTTAAGGGGGTTATTTGTATCTTGTTGATTGATTTAAATTCCTTACAGATTCTGGATACTTGCTCTTTGCAGATGTATAGTTTGCAAATATTTACTCCTACCCTGTAGGTTGTTTCTTTACTCTGTTGATAGTTTATTATACTATGTAGAAGCTTTTTAGTTTAATTAGGACCCCAGTGCCAAATTTTGTTTTCCTCCTTTTGTTCTGGAGGTGTTAGTTATACATACTTTGCCCAGACCAATGTCCAGACAAGCATTTCCTAGGCTTTGTTTTAGATTTTGTAAAATAGTGTTCTGCTTTATTTCTTATCCCACACTTTCACCTCATTTGTGGGTCACTTTTCAGACAGTCTCGGCATCATTCGTAATGACACTGGGAGCAAGAAAGAAAATTATAGCAGAAAATATTATGCAATCTGGTGCCTTATAGTTGTAGTAAGGCAGTGTTTCCTTTTCCCTCCAAGTTTAGCTTTGATTTGATTGAATGGGCAGCATTTGCTACCCAGGATATTATACACAATCACAATTTTCTACAAATGATTAAGGCATTTGGAGTTTCCCTGTCCAAGACCAAGCACTCTAGGGCATAATCTTCCACATACATTTTGTTTGTGTCATTTATTCACTGTCTTCCTTCCTTCCTTCCTTCCTTCCTTTCTTCCTTCTTTCGTTCTCTCTCCTCTTCTTGATAATGTCTTGTTCTGTCGGTTGCCAAGGCTGGAGTTCAGTGGTGAAATCACAGCTCAGTGAGTGCTGGGTGCAAGAGATCATCCTTCCTAAGCCTCCCAAGCAGCTGGACTACATGCATATAAATTCCTAGCCTCAAGCTATCCTCCCGCCGTGTTTTTCCAAAAGTGTTGGGACAACAGGCGTGAGCCACTAAGTGCACATATTTCTACAAGTCTATATATATCCTTGATTGTGTTATGCTATTATGTTAGCATTCTTTAGCCAACTATTGATGGAATAAAACCAAACTGAAATGTGAAGTAAA